>NC_069502.1:21424952-21504602 GCF_027579735.1 Bombina bombina | reverse complement strand
GGTGTTGATGGGATCTGTGTGTATGTGTATAACTGTGTAATGTAAGGTTGTGTGTGTGTGTGATGGGATCTGTGTGTATGTGTATAACTGTGTAATGTAAGGTTGTGTGTGTGTGTGTGTGTGATAGGATCTGTGTGTATGTATATAACTGTGTAATGTAAGGTTGTGTGTGTGTGTGTGTGTATGTGTATAACTGTGTAATGTAAGGTTGTGTGTGTGTGTGTGTGATGGGATCTGTGTGTATGTGTATAACTGTGTAATGTAAGGTTGTATGTGTGTGTGTGATAGGATATGTGTGTATGTGTATAACTGTGTAATGTAAGGTTGTGTGTGTGTGTGATGGGATCTGTGTGTATGTGTATAACTGTGTAATGTAAGGTTGTGTGTGTGTGTGATGGGATCTGTGTGTATGTGTATAACTGTGTAATGTAGGTTGTGTGTGTGTGTGTGTGTGATAGGATCTGTGTGTATGTATATAACTGTGTAATGTAAGGTTGTGTGTGTGTGTGTGTATGTGTATACTGTGTAATGTAAGGTTGTGTGTGTGTTTGTGTGTGTGATGGGATCTGTGTGTATGTGTATAACTGTGTAATGTAAGGTTGTGTGTGTGTGTGTGTGTATGTGTATAACTGTGTAATGTAAGGTTGTGTGTGTGTTTGTGTGTGTGATGGGATCTGTGTGTATGTGTATAACTGTGTAATGTAAGGATGTGTTTGTGTGTGTGTGTGTGATGGGATCTGTGTGTATGTGTATAACTGTGTAATGTAAGGTTGTGTGTGTGTGTGATGGGATCTGTGTGTATGTGTATAACTGTGTAATGTAAGGTTGTGTGTGTGTGTGATGGGATATGTGTGTATGTGTATAACTGTGTAATGTAAGGTTGTGTGTGTGTGTGATGGGATCTGTGTGTGTGTGTTTGTGATGGGATATGTGTGTATGTGTATTACTGTGTAATGTAAGGTTGTGTGTGTGTGTGTGATGGGATCTGTGTGTATGTGTATAACTGTGTAATGTAAGGTTGTGTGTGTGTGTGATGGGATCGGTGTGTATGTGTATAACTGTGTAATGTAAGGTTGTGTGTGTGTGATGGGATCTGTGTGTATGTGTATAACTGTGTAATGTAAGGTTGTGTGTGTGTGATGGGATCTGTGTGTATTTGTATAACTGTGTAATGTAAGGTTGTGTGTGTGTGTGTGTGTGTGATGGGATCTGTGTGTATGTGTATAACTGTGTAATGTAAGGTTATGTGTGTGTGTGATAGGATCTGTGTGTATGTGTATAACTGTGTAATGTAAGGTTGTGTGTGTGTGTGTGTGTGTGTGATAGGATATGTGTGTATGTGTATAACTGTGTAATGTAAGGTTGTGTTGTGTGTGTGTGTGATGGGATCTGTGTGTATGTGTATAACTGTGTAATGTAAGGTTGTGTGTGTGTGTGTGTGTGATGGGATCTGTGTGTATGTGTATAACTGTGTAATGTAAGGTTGTGTGTGTGTGTGATAGGATCTGTGTGTATGTGTATAACTGTGTAATGTAAGGTTGTGTGTGTGTGTGTGTGTGTGTGTATAACTGTGTATGTAAGGTTGTGTGTGTGTGATGGGATCTGTGTGTATGTGTATAACTGTGTAATGTAAGGTTGTGTGTGTGTGTGTGTATAACTGTGTAATGTAAGGTTGTGTGTGTGTGTGTGTATGTGTATAACTGTGTAATGTAAGGTTGTGTGTGTGTGTATGTGTATAACTGTGTAATGTAAGGTTGCGTGTGTGTATGTGTATAACTGTGTAATGTAAGGTTGTATGTGTGTGTGTGATGGGATCTGTGTGTATGTATATAACTGTGTAATGTAAGGTTGTGTGTGTGTGTGTGTGATGGGATCTGTGTGTATTTGTATAACTGTGTAATGTAAGGTTGTGTGTGTGTGATGGGATCTGTGTGTATGTGTATAACTGTGTAATGTAAGGTTGTGTGTGTGTATGTGTATAACTGTGTAATGTAAGGTTGCGTGTGTGTATGTGTATAACTGTGTAATGTAAGGTTGTGTGTGTGTATGTGTATAACTGTGTAATGTAAGGTTGTGTGTGTGTGTGTATGTGTATAACTGTGTAATGTAAGGTTGTGTGTGTGTGTGTGTGTATGTGTATAACTGTGTAATGTAAGGTTGTGTGTGTGTGTGATGGGATCTGTGTGTATTTGTATAACTGTGTAATGTAAGGTTGTGTGTGTGTGTGATGGGATCTGTGTGTATGTGTATAACTGTGTAATGTAAGGTTGTGTGTGTGTATGTGTATAACTGTGTAATGTTAGGTTGCGTGTGTGTGTATGTGTATAACTGTGTAATGTAAGGTTGTGTGTGTGTATGTGTATAACTGTGTAATGTAAGGTTGCGTGTGTGTATGTGTATAACTGTGTAATGTAAGGTTGTGTGTGTGTGTGTGTATGTGTATAACTGTGTAATGTAAGGTTGCGTGTGTGTATGTGTATAACTGTGTAATGTAAGGTTGTGTGTGTGTGTGTGTGATAGGATCTCTGTGTATGTGTATAGCTGTGTAATGTAAGGTTGTGTGTGTGTGTGTGTGTATGTGTATAACTGTGTAATGTAAGGTTGTGTTTGTGTGTGTGTGTGTGATGGGATCTGTGTGTATGTGTATAACTGTGTAATGTAAGGTTGTGTGTGTGTTTGTGTGTGTGATGGGATCTGTGTGTATGTGTATAACTGTGTAATGTAAGGATGTGTTTGTGTGTGTGTGTGTGATGGGATCTGTGTGTATGTGTATAACTGTGTAATGTAAGGTTGTGTGTGTGTGATAGGATCTGTGTGTATGTGTATAACAGTATAATGTAAGGTTGTGTGTGTGTGTGTGTGTGATGGGATCTGTGTGTATGTGTATAACTGTGTAATGTAAGGTTGTGTGTGTGTGTGTGTGTGTGTGATGGGATCTGTGTGTGTGTGTGTGATGGGATATGTGTGCATGTGTATTACTGTGTAATGTAAGGTTGTGTGTGTGTGTGTGTGTGTGGGATCTGTGTGTATGTGTATAACTGTGTAATGTAAGGTTGTGTGTGTGTGTGATAGGATCTGTGTGTATGTGTATAACTGTGTAATGTAAGGTTGTGTGTGATGGGATCTGTGTGTGATAGGATCTGTGTTGTGTTATACTGTGTATGTAAGGTTGTGTGTGGGTTGTGTGTGTGATGGGATCTGTGTGTATGTGTATAACTGTGTAATGTAAGGTTGTGTATAACTGTGTAATGTAAGGTTGTGTGTGTGTGTGATAGGATCTGTGTGTATGTGTATAACCTTGTGTAATGAAAGGTTGTTGTGTGTGTGTGATAGTGATCTGTGTGGTATGTGTATAACTGTGTCATGTAAGGGTTGTGTGTGTTGTGTGATGGGATCTGTGTGTATGTGGGTATAACAGTAGTAATGTAAGGTTGTCATGTGTAGTGTGTGATAGGGATCTGTGGTGTATGTGTATAACTGTTAATGTAAGGTTGTGTGTGTGTTGTGATGGCGGATCTGTGTGTATGTGTATAACTGTGTAATGTTTAGGTGTGTGTGTGTGTGTGATAGGATCTGTGTGTATGTGTATAACTGTGTCAATGTAAGGTTGTGTGTGTTGTGTGTGTGGGATCTGTGTGTATGTGTATAACTGTGTAATGTAAGGTTGTGTGTGTGTGTGTGATGGGATCTGTGTGTATGTGTATAACTGTGTAATGTAAGGTTGTGTGTGTGTGTGTGTGTGTGATGGGATCTGTGTGTATGTGTATAACTGTGTAATGTAAGGTTGTGTGTGTGTGTGTGTGTGTGATAGGATCTGTGTGTATGTGTAAACTGTGTAATGTAAGGTTGTGTTTGTGTGTGTGTGTGTGATAGGATCTGTGTGTATGTGTATAGCTGTGTAATGTAAGGTTGTGTGTGTGTGTATGTGTATAACTGTGTAATGTAAGGTTGTGTTTGTGTGTGTGTGTGTGATGGGATCTGTGTGTATGTGTATAACTGTGTAATGTAAGGTTGTGTTTGTGTGTGTGTGTGTGATGGGATCTGTGTGTATGTGTATAACTGTGTAATGTAAGGTTGTATGTGTGTGTGTGATAGGATCTGTGTGTATGTGTATAACTGTGTAATGTAAGGTTGTGTGTGATGGGATCTGTGTGTATGTGTATAACTGTGTAATGTAAGGTTGTGTGTGTGTGTGATGGGATCTGTGTGTATGTGTATAACTGTGTAATGTAAGGTTGTGTGTGTGTGTGATAGGATCTGTGTGTATGTATATAACTGTGTAATGTAAGGTTGTGTGTGTGTGTGTGTATGTGTATAACTGTGTAATGTAAGGTTGTGTGTGTGTTTGTGTGTGTGATGGGATCTGTGTGTATGTGTATAACTGTGTAATGTAAGGTTGTGTGTGTGTGTGTGTGTGTGATGGGATCTGTGTGTATGTGTATAACTGTGTAATGTAAGGTGTGTGTGTGTGTGTGTGTGTGTATGTGTATAACTGTGTAATGTAAGGTTGTGTGTGTGTTTGTGTGTGTGATGGGATCTGTGTGTATGTGTATAACTGTGTAATGTAAGGTTGTGTGTGTGTGTGTGTGTGTGATGGGATCTGTGTGTATGTGTATAACTGTGTAATGTAAGGTTGTGTGTGTGTGTGTGTGTGTGATGGGATCTGTGTGTATGTGTATAACTGTGTAATGTAAGGTTGTGTGTGTGGTGTGTGTATGTGTATAACTGTGTAATGTAAGGTTGTGTGTGTGTTTGTGTGTGTGATGGGATCTGTGTGTATGTGTATAACTGTGTAATGTAAGGATGTGTTTGTGTGTGTGTGTGTGATGGGATCTGTGTGTATGTGTATAACTGTGTAATGTAAGGTTGTGTGTGTGTGTGATGGGATCTGTGTGTATGTGTATAACTGTGTAATGTAAGGTTGTGTGTGTGTGTGATGGGATCTGTGTGTATGTGTATAACTGTGTAATGTAAGGTTGTGTGTGTGTGTGATGGGATCTGTGTGTGTGTGTGTGTGATGGGATATGTGTGTATGTGTATTACTGTGTAATGTAAGGTTGTGTGTGTGTGTGTGTGATAGGATCTGTGTGTATGTGTATAACTGTGTAATGTAAGGATGTGTTTGTGTGTGTGTGTGTGTGATGGGATCTGCATGTATTTGTATAACTGTGTAATGTAAGGTTGTGTGTGTGTGTGATGGGATCTGTGTGTATTTGTATAACTGTGTAATGTAAGGTTGTGTGTGTGTGTGTGTGTGATGGGATCTGTGTGTATGTGTATAACTGTGTAATGTAAGGTTATGTGTGTGTGTGATAGGATCTGTGTGTATGTGTATAACTGTGTAATGTAAGGTTGTGTGTGTGTGTGTGTGTGTGTGATGGGATCTGCATGTATTTGTATAACTGTGTAATGTAAGGTTGTGTGTGTGTGTGATGGGATCTGTGTGTATGTGTATAACTGTGTAATGTAAGGTTGTGTGTGTGTGTGATGGGATCTGTGTGTATGTGTACAACTGTGTAATGTAAGGTTGTGTGTGTGTGTGATAGGATCTGTGTGTATGTGTATAACTGTGTAATGTAAGGTTGTGTGTGTGTGTGTGATGGGATCTGTGTGTATGTGTATAACTGTGTAATGTAAGGTTGTGTGTGTGTGTGATGGGATCTGCATGTATTTGTATAACAGTATAATGTAAGGTTGTGTGTGTGTGTGTGATGGGATCTGTGTGTATGTGTATAACTGTGCAATGTAAGGTTGTGTGTGTGTGTGATGGGATCTGTGTGTATGTGTATAACTGTGTAATGTAAGGTTGTGTGTGTGTGTGTGTGTGTGATAGGATCTGTGTGTATGTGTATAACTGTGTAATGTAAGGTTGTGTGTGTGTGTGTGATAGGATCTGTGTGTATGTGTATAACTGTGTAATGTAAGGTTGTGTGTGTGTGTGTGTGATGGGATCTGTGTGTATGTGTATAACTGTGTAATGTAAGGTTGTTGGTGTGTGTGTGTGTGATGGGATCTGTGTGTATGTGTATAACTGTGTAATGTAAGGTTGTGTGTGTGTGTGATGGGATCTGTGTGTATGTGTATAACTGTGTAATGTAAGGTTGTATGTGTGTGTGATGGATCTGTGTGTATGTGTATAACTGTGTAATGTAAGGTTGTGTGTTGTGTGTGTGTTGGGATCTGTGTGTATGTGTATAACTGTGTAATGTAAGGTTGTGTGTGGTGTGATGTGAGGATCTGTTGTGATATGTGTATAACAGTGTAATGTAAGGTTGTGTGTGTGTGTGTGATGGGATCTGTGTGTATGTGTATAACTGTGTAATGTAAGGTTGTGTGTGTGTGTGATGGGATCTGTGTGTATGTGTATAACTGTGTAATGTAAGGTTGTGTGTGTGTGTGAGAGAGGGGAACTGTGTGTATGTGTATAACTGTGTAATGTAAGGTTGTGTGTGTGTGTGAGGAGGATCTTGTGTATGATGTGTATAACTGTGTAATGTAAGGTGGTGTGTGTGTGTGTGTTGATGGGATCTGTGTGTATGTGTATTACTGTGTAATGTAAGGTTGTGTGTGTGTGTGATGGGATCTGTGTGTGTGTGTATAACTGTGTAATGTAAGGTTGTGTGTGTGTGTGATGGGATCTGTGTGTATGTGTATAACTGTGTAATGTAAGGTTGTGTGTGTGTGTGATAGGATCTGTGTGTATGTGTATAACTGTGTAATGTAAGGTTGTGTGTGTGTGTGTGTGTGATGGGATCTGTGTGTATGTGTATAACTGTGTAATGTAAGGTTGTGTGTGTGTGTGTGTGTGTGATGGGATCTGTGTGTATGTGTATAACTGTGTAATGTAAGGTTGTGTGTGTGTGTGTGTTGATGGGATCTGTGTGTATGTGTATAACTGTGTAATGTAAGGTTGTGTGTGTGTGTGTGTGTGATTGGATCTGTGTGTATGTGTATAACTGTGTAATGTAAGGTTGTGTGTGTGTGTGATGGGATCTGTGTGTATGTGTATAACTGTGTAATGTAAGGTTGTGTGTGTGTGTGATAGGATCTGTGTGTATGTGTATAACTGTGTAATGTAAGGTTGTGTGTGTGTGTGTGTGTATGTGTATAACTGTGTAATGTAAGGTTGTAGTGTGTGTGTGTGTGATGGGAATTCTGTGTGTATGTGTATAAACTGTGTAATGTAAGATGTGTGTGTGTGTGATGGGGATCTGTGTGTATGTGTATAACTGTGTAATGTAAGGTTGTGTGTGTGTGTGATAGGATCTGTGTGTATGTGTATAACTGTGTAATGTAAGGCTGTGTGTGTGTGTATAACTGTGTAATGTAAGGTTGTGTGTGTGTGTGTGTGTGTGATGGGATCTGTGTGTATGTGTATAACTGTGTAATGTAAGGTTGTATGTGTGTGTGTGATGGGATCTGTGTGTATGTGTAAAACTGGTGTAATGTAAAGGTTGATTCCCACATTTATGTGGTGTGTGTGAAGGATCTGTGTGTATGTGTATAACTGTGTAATGGTAAGGTTGTTGTGTGTTGTGGTTTGTGTAGTGTGAGATTGGATCTGTGTGTCTGTGTATAAACTGTGTAATTTAAGGTTGTGTGTGTTGTGAAGGATCTGTGTGTATGTGTATAACTGTGTAATGTAAGGTTGTGTGTGTGTGTGTGATAGGATATGTGTGTATGTGTATAACTGTGTAATGTAAGGTTGTGTGTGTGATGGGATCTGTGTGTATGTGTATAACTGTGTAATGTACGGTTGTGTGTGTGTTTAAGTGTGTGTGTGTGTGTGTGATGGGATCTGTGTGTATGTGTATAACTGTGTAATGTAAGGTTGTGTGTGTGTGTGTGTGTGATAGGATATGTGTGTATGTGTACAACTGTGTAATGTAAGGTTGTGTGTGTGTGTGTGATGGGATCTGTGTGTATGTGTATAACTGTGTAATGTACGGTTGTGTGTGTGTTTAAGTGTGTGTGTGTGTGTGTGTGTGATGGGATCTGTGTGTATGTGTATAACTGTGTAATGTAAGTTGTGTGTGTGTGTGTGTGTGTGTGATGGGATCTGTGTGTATGTGTATAACTGTGTAATGTAAGGTTGTGTGTGTGTGTGTGTGATGGGATCTGTGTGTATGTGTATAACTGTGTAATGTAAGGTTGTGTGTGTGTATGTGTATAACTGTGTAATGTAAGGTTGTGTGTGTGTGTGTGTGATGGGATCTGTGTGTATGTGTATAACTGTGTAATGTAAGGTGTGTGTGTGTGTGTGATGGGATCTGCATGTATTTGTATAACAGTATAATGTAAGGTTGTGTGTGTGTGTGTGATGGGATCTGTGTGTATGTGTATAACTGTGTAATGTAAGGTTGTGTGTGTGTGTGATGGGATCTGTGTGTATGTGTATAACTGTGCAATGTAAGGTTGTGTGTGTGTGTGTGATGGGATCTGTGTGTATGTGTATAACTGTGTAATGTAAGGTTGTGTGTGTGTGTGATGGGATCTGTGTGTATGTGTATAACTGTGTAATGTAAGGTTGTGTGTGTGTGTGATGGGATCTGCGTGTATGAGTGTATACCTTGTTGTAATGTAAGGTTGTGTGTGTGCTGTGTGTGAATAGGATCTGTGTGTATGTGAATAAACTGAGTAATGTAAGGTTGTTGTGGTGGTGTGTGTGTGTGTGATAGGGATCTGTGTGTATGTGTATAACTGTGTAATGTAAGGTTGTGTGTGTGTGTGTGTGCGATAGGATCTGTGTGTATGTGTATAACTGTGTAATGTAAGGTTGGTGTGTGTGTGATGGATCTGTGTGTATGTGTATAACTGTGTAATGTAAGGTTTGTGTGAGTGTGTGATGGGATCTGTGTGTATGTGTATAACTGTGTAATGTAAGGTTGTGTGTGTGTGATGGGATCTGTGTGTATGTGTATAACTGTGTAATGTAAGGTTGTGTGTGTGTGTGTGATGGGATCTGTGTGTATGTGTATAACTGTGTAATGTAAGGTTGTGTGTGTGTGATGGGATCTGTGTGTATGTGTATAACTGTGTAATGTAAGGTTGTGTGTGTGTGATGGGATCTGTGTGTATGTGTATAACTGTGTAATGTAAGGTTGTGTGTGTGTGTGTGATAGGATCTGTGTGTATGTGTATAACTGTGTAATGTAAGGTTGTGTGTGTGTGTGTATGTGTATAACTGTGTAATGTAAGGTTGTGTTTGTGTGTGTGTGTGTGATGGGATCTGTGTGTATGTGTATAACTGTGTAATGTAAGGTTGTGTTTGTGTGTGTGTGTGTGATGGGATCTGTGTGTATGTGTATAACTGTGTAATGTAAGGTTGTATGTGTGTGTGTGATAGGATCTGTGTGTATGTGTATAACTGTGTAATGTAAGGTTGTGTGTGTGTGTGATGGGATCTGTGTGTATGTGTATAACTGTGTAATGTAAGGTTGTGTGTGTGTGTGATGGGATCTGTGTGTATGTGTATAACTGTGTAATGTAAGGTTGTGTGTGTGTGTGATAGGATCTGTGTGTATGTATATAACTGTGTAATGTAAGGTTGTGTGTGTGTGTGTGTGTATGTGTATAACTGTGTAATGTAAGGTTGTGTGTGTGTTTGTGTGTGTGATGGGATCTGTGTGTATGTGTATAACTGTGTAATGTAAGGATGTGTTTGTGTGTGTGTGTGTGATGGGATCTGTGTGTATGTGTATAACTGTGTAATGTAAGGTTGTGTGTGTGTGATAGGATCTGTGTGTATGTGTATAACAGTATAATGTAAGGTTGTGTGTGTGTGTGATGGGATCTGTGTGTATGTGTATAACTGTGTAATGTAAGGATGTATGTGTGTGTGTGATGGGATCTGTGTGTGTGTGTGTGATGGGATATGTGTGCATGTGTATTACTGTGTAATGTAAGGTTGTGTTGTGTGTGTGTGTGTGATGGGATCTGTGTGTATGTGTATAACTGTGTAATGTAAGGTTGTGTGTGTGTGTGTGATAGGATCTGTGTGTATGTGTATAACTGTGTAATGTAAGGTTGTGTGTGATGGGATCTGTGTGTGATAGGATCTGTGTGTATGTGTATAACTGTGTAATGTAAGGTTGTGTGTGTGTGTGTGTGTGATGGGATCTGTGTGTATGTGTATAACTGTGTAATGTAAGGTTGTGTGTGATGGGATCTGTGTGTATGTGTTTAACTGTGTAATGTAAGGTTTTGTGTGTGTGTTTGTGATAGGATCTGTGTGTATGTGTATAACTGTGTATGTAAGGTTGTGTGTGTGTGAGATAGGATCTGTGTGTATGTGTATAACTGTGTAATGTAAGGTTGTGTGTGTGTGTGTGATAGGATCTGTGTGTATGTGTACTAACTGTGTAATGTAACGGTTGTGTGTGTGTGTGATAGGATCTGTTTGTATGTGATAACCAGTGTAATGTAAGGTTGTGTGTGTGTGTGTGATCGGGATCTGTGTGTATCGTGTATAACTGTGAAATGTTAAGGTTGTGTGTGTGTGTGTTAGGATTGTGTGTGTATGTGTATACCTGTGTAATGTAAGGCTGTGATGTGTGTGTGATAGGATCTGTGTGTATGTGTATAACTGTGTAATGTAAGGTTGTGTGTGTGTGTGTGATGGGATCTGTGTGTATGTGTATAACTGTGTATGTAAGGTTGTGTGTGTGTGTGTGTGTGTGATGGGAATATGTGTGTATGTGTATAACTGTGTAATGTAAGGTTGTGTGTGTGTGTGTGTGATGGGATCTGTGTGTATGTGTATAACTGTGTAATGTAAGGTTGTGTTTGTGTGTGTGTGTGTGATAGGATCTGTGTGTATGTGTATAGCTGTGTAATGTAAGGTTGTGTGTGTGTGTGTATGTGTATAACTGTGTAATGTAAGGTTGTGTGTGTGTGATGGGATCTGTGTGTATGTGTATAACTGTGTAATGTAAGGTTGTGTTTGTGTGTGTGTGTGTGATGGGATCTGTGTGTATGTGTATAACTGTGTAATGTAAGGTTGTATGTGTGTGTGTGTGATAGGATCTGTGTGTATGTGTATAACTGTGTAATGTAAGGTTGTGTGTGTGGGTGTGATGGGATCTGTGTGTATGTGTATAACTGTGTAATGTAAGGTTGTGTGTGTGTGTGATGGGATCTGTGTGTATGTGTATACTGGTAATGTAATGGTTGTGTGTGTGTGTGATAGGATCTGTGTGTATGTATATAACTGTGTAATGTAAGGTTGTGTGTGTGTGTGTGTGTATGTGTATAACTGTGTAATGTAAGGTTGTGTGTGTGTTTGTGTGTGTGATGGGATCTGTGTGTATGTGTATAACTGTGTAATGTAAGGTTGTGTGTGTGTGTGTGTGTGTGTGATGGGATTGTGTGTATGTGTATAACTGTGTAATGTAAGGTTGTGTGTGTGTGTGTGTGTATGTGTATAACTGTGTAATGTAAGGTTGTGTGTGTGTTTGTGTGTGTGATGGGATCTGTGTGTATGTGTATAACTGTGTAATGTAAGGTTGTGTGTGTGTGTGTGTGTGTGATGGGATCTGTGTGTATGTGTATAACTGTGTAATGTAAGGTTGTGTGTGTGTGTGTGTGTGATGGGATCTGTGTGTATGTGTATAACTGTGTAATGTAAGGTTGTGTGTGTGTGTGTGTGTATGTGTATAACTGTGTAATGTAAGTTGTGTGTGTGTTTGTGTTGTGATGGGATCTGTGTGTATGTGTATAACTGTGTAATGTAAGGTGTGTGTGTGTGTGTGATGGGATCTGTGTGTATGTGTATAACTGTGTAATGTAAGGTTGTG
Organism: Bombina bombina; assembly: GCF_027579735.1. Lineage (NCBI taxonomy): Eukaryota > Metazoa > Chordata > Amphibia > Anura > Bombinatoridae > Bombina > Bombina bombina. Next base: position 21,492,807 of record NC_069502.1, on the reverse strand, counting down.
TGTGTGTGTGATGGGATCTGTGTGTATGTGTATAACTGTGTAATGTAAGGGTGTGTGTGTGTGTGATGGGGTCTGTGTGTATGTGTATAACTGTGTAAGGGAAGGTTGTGTGTGTGTGTGATGGATCTGTGTGTGTGTGTGTGTGATGGGATATGTGTGTATGTGTAATTACTGTGTAATGTAAGGTTGTGTGTGTGTCTGTGTGATCGGATCTGCCTTTATGTGTATAACTGTGTAATGTAAGGTTGTGTGTGTGTGTGTGTGATGGGATCTGCATGTATTTGTATAACTGTGTAATGTAAGGTTGTGTGTGTGTGTGATGGGATCTGTGTGTATTTGTATAACTGTGTAATGTAAGGTTGTGTGTGTGTGAGGTGTGTGTGTGTTGATGGGATCTGTGTGTATGTGTATAACTGTGTAATGTAAGGTTATGTGTGTGTGTGATAGGATCTGTGTGTATGTGTATAACTGTGTAATGTGAGGTTAGTGTGTGTGTGTGTGTGTGATGTGATAGGATATGCATGGTATGTGTATAACTGTGTAATGTAAGGTTGTGTGTGTGTGTGTGATGGATCTGTGTGTATGTGTATAACTGTGTAATGTAAGGTTGTATGGTGTGTGTGTGATGGGATCTGTGTGTATGTTATAACTGTGTAATGTAAGGTTGTGTGTGTGTGTGATCGGGATCTGTGTGTATGTGTATAACTGTGTAAATGTAAGGTTGATGTTGGTGTGTTGATGGGATCTGTGTGATGTGTATAACTGTGTAATGTAAGGTTGTGTGTGTGTGTGATGGGATCTGCATGTATTTGTATAACAGTATAATGTAAGGTTGTGTGTGTGTGTGTGATGGGATCTGTGTGTATGTGTATAACTGTGTAATGTAAGGTTGTATGTGTGTGTGATAGGATCTGTGTGTATGTGTATAACTGTGTAATGTAAGGTTGTGTGTGTGTGTGTGTGATAGGATCTGTGTGTATGTGTATAACTGTGTAATGTAAGGTTGTGTGTGTGTGTGTGATGGGATCTGTGTGTATGTGTATAACTGTGTAATGTAAGGTTGTGTGTGTGTGTGTGTGTGATGGGATCTGTGTGTATGTGTATAACTGTGTAATGTAAGGTTGTGTGTGTGTGTGATGGGATCTGTGTGTATGTGTATAACTGTGTAATGTAAGGTTGTATGTGTGTGTGATAGGATCTGTGTGTATGTGTATAACTGTGTAATGTAAGGTTGTGTGTGTGTGTGTGTGTGATAGGATCTGTGTGTATGTGTATAACTGTGTAATGTAAGGTTGTGTGTGTGTGTGATAGGATCTGTGTGTATGTGTATAACTGTATAATGTAAGGTTGTGTGTGTGTGTGTGTGATGGGATCTGTGTGTATTTGTATAACTGTGTAATGTAAGGTTGTGTGTGTGTGTGATGGGATCTGTGTGTATGTGTATAACTGTGTAATGTAAGGGTGTGTGTGTGTGTGTGTGATGGGATCTGTGTGTATGTGTATAACTGTGTAATGTAAGGTTGTGTGTGTGTGTGATGGGATCTGTGTGTATGTGTATAACTGTGTAAGTAAGTTTAAGTGTGTGTGTGTGTGTGTGTGTGTGATGGGATCTGTGTGTATGTGTATAACTGTGTAATGTAAGGTTGTGTGTGTGTGTGATGGGATCTGTGTGTATGTGTATAACTGTGTAATGTAAGGTTGTTTGTGTGTGTGTGTGATGGGATCTGTGTGTATGTGTATAACTGTGTAATGTAAGGTTGTGTGTGTGTGTGATAGGATCTGTGTGTATGTGTATAACTGTGTAATGTAAGGTGGTGTGTGTGTGTGTGTGTGATGGGATCTGTGTGTATGTGTATAATGTGTAATGTATGGTTGTTGTGTGGTGTGTGTGTGTGATGGGATCTGTGTGTATGTGTATAACTGTGTAATGTAAGGGTGTGTGTGTGTGTGATGGGATCTGTGTGTATGTGTATAACTGTGTAATGTAAGGTGTGTGTGTGTGTGTGTGATGGGATCTGTGTGTATGTGTATAACTGTGTAATGTAAGGTTGTGTGTGTGTGTGTGTAGGATCTGTGTGTATGTGTATAACTGTGTAATGTAAGGTTGTGTGTGTGTGTGTGTGTATGTGTATAACTGTGTAATGTAAGGTTGTGTGTGTGTGTGTGTGTGATGGGATCTGTGTGTATGTGTATAACTGTGTAATGTAAGGTTGTGGTGTGTGAGGGAGGGTGTGAGTGTAGATGTGTGTGTGGTGTGTGTGATAGGATCTGTGTGTATGTGTATAACTGTGTAATGTAACGGTTGAGTGTGGTGTGTGATAGGATCTGTGTGTATGTGTATAACTGTGTAATGTAAGGTTGTGTGTGTGTGTGTGTGATGGGATCTGTGTGTATGTGTATAACTGTGTAAAGTAAGGTTGTGTGTGTGTGTGTGTGATGGGATCTGTGTGTATGTGTATAACTGTGAAATGTAAGGTGTGTGTGTGTGTGTGATGGGATCTGTGTGTATGTGTATAACTGTGTAATGTAAGGTTGTGTGTGTGTTTGTGTGTGTGTGTGTGATGGGATCTGTGTGTATGTGTATAACTGTGTAATGTAAGGTTGTGTGTGTGTGTGTGATGGGATCTGTGTGTATGTGTATAACTGTGTAATGTAAGGTTGTGTGTGTGTGTGTGAGAGAGGGGAACTGTGTGTATGTGTATAACTGTGTAATGTAAGGTTGTGTGTGTGTGTGATGGGATCTGTGTGTATGTGTATAACTGTGTAATGTAAGGTTGTGTGTGTGTGTGTGTGTGTGTGTGATGGGATCTGTGTGTATGTGTATAACTGTGTAATGTAATGTGTGTGTGTGTGTGTGTGTGTGATAGGATCTGTGTGTATGTGTATAACTGTGTAATGTAAGGTTGTGTGTGTGTGATGGGATCTGTGTGTATGTGTATAACTGTGTAATGTACGGTTGTGTGTGTGTTTAAGTGTGTGTGTGTGTGTGTGTGATGGGATCTGTGTGTATGTGTATAACTGTGTAATGTAAGGTTGTGTGTGTGTGTGTGTGTGATGGGATATGTGTGTATGTGTCAACTGTGTAATGTAAGGTTGTGTGTGTGTGTGTGTGTGTGTGTGATGGTGATCTAACTGTATTTGTAGTTGTGTGTGTAAGTGTGTGTGTGTGTGTGTGTGATGGGATCTGTGTGTATGTGTATAACTGTGTAATGTAAGGTTGTGTGTGTGTGTGTGTGTGATGGGATCTGTGTGTATGTGTATAACTGTGTAATGTAAGGTTGTGTGTGTGTGTGTGTGATGGGATCTGTGTGTATGTGTATAACTGTGTAATGTAAGGTTGTGTGTGTGTATGTGTATAACTGTGTAATGTAAGGTTGTGTGTGTGTGTGTGATGGGATCTGTGTGTATGTGTATAACTGTGTAATGTAAGGTTGTGTGTGTGTGTGATGGGATCTGCATGTATTTGTATAACAGTATAATGTAAGGTTGTGTGTGTGTGTGTGATGGGATCTGTGTGTATGTGTATAACTGTGTAATGTAAGGTTGTGTGTGTGTGTGATGGGATCTGTGTGTATGTGTATAACTGTGCAATGTAAGGTTGTGTGTGTGTGTGTGATGGGATCTGTGTGTATGTGTATAACTGTGTAATGTAAGGTTGTGTGTGTGTGTGATGGGATCTGTGTGTATGTGTATAACTGTGTAATGTAAGGTTGTGTGTGTGTGTGATGGGATCTGCGTGTATTTGTATAACTGTGTAATGTAAGGTTGTGTGTGTGTGTGTGATAGGATCTGTGTGTATGTGTATAACTGTGTAATGTAAGGTTGTATGTGTGTGTGATAGGATCTGTGTGTATGTGTATAACTGTGTAATGTAAGGTTGTGTGTGTGTGTGTGTGATGGGATCTGTGTGTATGTGTATAACTGTGTAATGTAAGGTTGTGTGTGTGTGTGTGATGGGATCTGTGTGTATGTGTATAACTGTGTAATGTAAGGTTTGTGTGTGTGTGTGTGATGGGATCTGTGTGTATGTGTATAACTGTGTAATGTAAGGTTGTGTGTGTGTGTGATGGGATCTGTGTGTATGTGTATAACTGTGTAATGTAAGGTTGTGTGTGTGTGTGTGATAGGGATCTGTGTGTATGTGTATAACTGTGTAATGTAAGGTTGTGTGTGTGTGTGTGATAGGATCTGTGTGTATGTGTATAACTGTGTAATGTAAGGTTGTGTGTGTGTGTGTGTGATGGGATCTGTGTGTATGTGTATAACTGTGTAATGTAAGGTTGTGTGTGTGTGTGATGGGATCTGTGTGTATGTGTATAACTGTGTAATGTAAGGTTGTGTGTGTGTGTGGTGATGGGATCTGTGTGTATGTGTATAACTGTGTAATGTAAGGTTGTGTGTGTGATGGGATCTGTGTGTATGTGTATAACTGTGTAATGTAAGGTTGTGTGTGTGTGTGTGTGTGATGGGATCTGTGTGTATGTGTATAACTGTGTAATGTAAGGTTGTGTTTGTGTGTGTGTGTGTGATGGGATCTGTGTGTATGTGTATAACTGTGTAATGTAAGGTTGTATGTGTGTGTGTGATAGGATCTGTGTGTATGTGTATAACTGTGTAATGTAAGGTTGTGTGTGTGTGTGATGGGATCTGTGTGTATGTGTATAACTGTGTAATGTAAGGTTGTGTGTGTGTGTGATGGGATCTGTGTGTATGTGTATAACTGTGTAATGTAAGGTTGTGTGTGTGTGTGTGATAGGATCTGTGTGTATGTATATAACTGTGTAATGTAAGGTTGTGTGTGTGTGTGTGTGTATGTGTATAACTGTGTAATGTAAGGTTGTGTGTGTCGTGTGGTGTGTGATGGGATCTGCTGAGTATGTGTATAACTGTGTAATTGTAAGGTTGTGTGTGTGGTGAGATGGGATCTGTTGTGTATGTGTATAACTTGTGTAATGTAAGGTTGTGTTGTGTGGTGTGATGTGATCGTGTGTAGTGTACAGCTGTGAATGGAGGTCTGTGTGTGTGTGTATGATCGTGTAATGTAAGGTTGTAGTAGGCTGTGTAGTGTACTGCGGTTCTGTGTGTATGTGTATAACTGTGTATTGTACGGTTGTTTGTGTGTGTGTGTGATGGGATCTGTGTGTATGTGTATAACTGTGTAATGTAAGGTTGTGTGTGTGTGTGATAGGATCTGCTGTGTATGTGTATACTGTAGTAAATGTAGGTGGTGAGGTGTGTGTGTGAGTGATGGGATCTGTGAGTATGTGTTATAACTGTGTAATGTAAGGTTGTTGTGTGGTGTGTGTGTGAGTGGGATCTGTGTGTATGTGTATAACTGTGCTAGTGTAAGGTTGGGTGTGTGTGTGTTGTGTGATGGGATCTGTGTGTATGTGTATAACTGTGTAATGTAAGGGTTGTGTGTGTAGTGTGTGTGTGATGGGATTCTGTAGTGTATGTTGTTAATAACTGTGTATAAGTAAGGTTGTCTGTGTGTGTGTGATGGGATCTGTGTGTATGTGTATAACTGTGTAATGTAAGGTTGTGTGTGTGTGTGATGGGATCTGTGTGTATGTGTATAACTGTGTAATGTAAGGTTGTGTGTGTGTGTGATGGGATCTGTGTGTGTGTGTGTGTGATGGGATATGTGTGTATGTGTATTACTGTGTAATGTAAGGTTGTGTGTGTGTGTGTGTGTGATGGGATCTGTGTATGTGTATAACTGTGTAATGTAAGGTTGTGTGTGTGTGTGATGGGATCTGTGTGTGTGTGTGTATAACTGTGTAATGTAAGGTTGTGTGTGTGTGTGTGTGTGATGGGATCTGTGTGTATGTGTATAACTGTGTAATGTAAGGTTATGTGTGTGTGTGATAGGATCTGTGTGTATGTGTATAACTGTGTAATGTAAGGTTGTGTGTGTGTGTGTGTGTGATAGGATATGTGTGTATGTGTATAACTGTGTAATGTAAGGTTGTGTGTGTGTGTGTGTGTGATGGGATCTGTGTGTATGTGTATAACTGTGTAATGTAAGGTTGTGTGTGTGTGTGTGTGTGTGTGTGATGGGATCTGTGTGTATGTGTATAACTGTGTAATGTAAGGTTGTGTGTGTGTGTGATGGGATCTGTGTGTATGTGTATAACTGTGTAATGTAAGGTTGTGTGTGTGTGTGTGTGTGTGTATAACTGTGTAATGTAAGGTTGTGTGTGTGTGTGTGATGGGATCTGTGTGTATGTGTATAACTGTGTAATGTAAGGTTGTGTGTGTGTGTGTGTATAACTGTGTAATGTAAGGTTGTGTGTGTGTGTGTGTATGTGTATAACTGTGTAATGTAAGGTTGTGTGTGTGTATGTGTATAACTGTGTAATGTAAGGTTGCGTGTGTGTATGTGTATAACTGTGTAATGTAAGGTTGTGTGTGTGTGTGATGGGATCTGTGTGTATGTATATAACTGTGTAATGTAAGGTTGTGTGTGTGTGTGTGTGATGGGATCTGTGTGTATTTGTATAACTGTGTAATGTAAGGTTGTGTGTGTGTGTGATGGGATCTGTGTGTATGTGTATAACTGTGTAATGTAAGGTTGTGTGTGTGTGTGATAGGATCTGTGTGTATGTGTATAACTGTGTAATGTAAGGTTGTGTGTGTGTGTGTGATGGGATCTGTGTGTATGTGTATAACTGTGTAATGTAAGGTTGTGTGTGTGTGTGATAGGATGTGTGTGTATGTGTATAACTGTGTAATGTAAGCTTGTGTGTGTGTGTGTGATGGGATCTGTGTGTATGTGTATAACTGTGTAATGTAAGGTTGTGTGTGTGTGTGTGATGGGATCTGTGTGTATGTGTATAACTGTGTAATGTAAGGTTGTGTGTGTGTGTGTGTGTGTGATGGGATCTGTGTGTATGTGTATAACTGTGTAATGTAAGGTTGTGTTTGTGTGTGTGTGTGTGATAGGATCTGTGTGTATGTGTATAGCTGTGTAATGTAAGGTTGTGTGTGTGTGGTGTATGTGTATAACTGTGTAAAGTAAGGTTGTGTGTGTGTGGTGTGTGATAGGATCTGTGGTGTATGTGTATAACTGTGTAATGTAAGGTTGTGTGTGTTGTTGATAGGATCTGTGGTGTATGTGTATAACTGTGTATGTAAGGTTGTGTGTGTGTGTGTTGATGGGATCTGTGTGTATGTTATAACTGTGTAATGTAAGGTTTGTGTGTGTGTGTGATATAGGATGTGTGTGTATGTGTATAACTGTGTAATGTAAGCATGTGTGGTGGGTGTGTGATGGGATCTGTGTGTATGTGTATAACTGTGTAAGTGTAAGGTTGTGTGTGGTGTGTGTGATGGGATCTGTGTGTAATGTGTATAACTGTGTAATGTAAGGTTTGTGTGTGTGTGTGTGTGTGTGATGGGATCTGTGTGTATGTGTATAACTGTGTAATGTAAGGTTGTGGTTGTGTGTGTGGTGTGTGTGTGTGATAGGATCTGTGTGTATGTGTAATAACTGCTGTATGTAAGGTTACTGTGTTTGTGTGTGTGTGTGTGATAGGATCTGTGTGTATGTGTTATAGCTGTGTAATGTACGGTAGTGTGTGCCATGTGTGTATGTGTATAACTGTGTAATGTAAGGTGCTGTTTGTGTGTGTGTGTGTGATGGGATCTGTGTGTATGTGTATAACTGTGTAATGTAGGATGTGTTTGTGTGTTGTGTGTGTGATGGGATCTGTGTGTATGTGTATAACTGTGTAATGTAAGGTTGTGTGTGATGGATCTGTGTGTATGTGTATAACTGTGTAATGTAAGGTTGTGTGTGTGTGTGATGGGATCTGTGTGTATGTGTATAACTGTGTATGTTTGTGTGTGTGTGTGTGATGGGATCTGTGTGTATGTGTATAACTGTGTAATGTAAGGTTGTGTGTGTGTGTGATAGGATCTGTGTGTATGTGTATAACTGTGTAATGTAAGGTTGTGTGTGTGATGGGATCTGTGTGTATGTGTATAACTGTGTAATGTAAGGTTGTGTGTGTGTTTGTGTGTGTGATGGGATCTGTGTGTATGTGTATAACTGTGTAATGTAAGGTTGTGTGTGTGTGTGTGTGTGTGTGATGGGATCTGTGTGTATGTGTATAACTGTGTAATGTAAGGTTGTGTGTGTGTGTGTGTATAACTGTGTAATGTAAGGTTGTGTGTGTGTGTGATGGGATCTGTGTGTATGTGTATAACTGTGTAATGTAAGGTTGTGTGTGTGTGTGTGTGTGTGTGTGATGGGATCTGTGTGTATGTGTATAACTGTGTAATGTAAGGTTGTGTGTGTGTGTGTGTGTATGTGTATAACTGTGTAATGTAAGGTTGTGTGTGTGTTTGTGTGTGTGATGGGATCTGTGTGTATGTGTATAACTGTGTAATGTAAGGATGTGTTTGTGTGTGTGTGTGTGATGGGATCTGTGTGTATGTGTATAACTGTGTAATGTAAGGTTGTGTGTGTGTGTGATGGGATCTGTGTGTATGTGTATAACTGTGTAATGTAAGGTTGTGTGTGTGTGTGATGGGATCTGTGTGTATGTGTATAACTGTGTAATGTAAGGTTGTGTGTGTGTGTGATGGGATCTGTGTGTGTGTGTGTGTGATGGGATATGTGTGTATGTGTATTACTGTGTAATGTAAGGTTGTGTGTGTGTGTGTGTGTGATGGGATCTGTGTGTATGTGTATAACTGTGTAATGTAAGGTTGTGTGTGTGTGTGATGGGATCTGTGTGTATTTGTATAACTGTGTAATGTAAGGTTGTGTGTGTGTGTGTGTGTGATGGGATCTGTGTGTATGTGTATAACTGTGTAATGTAAGGTTATGTGTGTGTGTGATAGGATCTGTGTGTATGTGTATAACTGTGTAATGTAAGGTTGTGTGTGTGTGTGTGTGTGATAGGATATGTGTGTATGTGTATAACTGTGTAATGTAAGGTTGTGTGTGTGTGTGTGTGTGATGGGATCTGTGTGTATGTGTATAACTGTGTAATGTAAGGTTGTGTGTGTGTGTGTGTGTGTGTGATGGGATCTGTGTGTATGTGTATAACTGTGTAATGTAAGGTTGTGTGTGTGTGTGATGGGATCTGTGTGTATGTGTATAACTGTGTAATGTAAGGTTGTGTGTGTGTGTGTGTGTGTGTATAACTGTGTAATGTAAGGTTGTGTGTGTGTGTGTGATGGGATCTGTGTGTATGTGTATAACTGTGTAATGTAAGGTTGTGTGTGTGTGTGTGTATAACTGTGTAATGTAAGGTTGTGTGTGTGTGTGTGTATGTGTATAACTGTGTAATGTAAGGTTGTGTGTGTGTGTATGTGTATAACTGTGTAATGTAAGGTTGCGTGTGTGTATGTGTATAACTGTGTAATGTAAGGTTGTGTGTGTGTGTGTGATGGGATCTGTGTGTATGTATATAACTGTGTAATGTAAGGTTGTGTGTGTGTGTGTGTGATGGGATCTGTGTGTATTTGTATAACTGTGTAATGTAAGGTTGTGTGTGTGTGTGATGGGATCTGTGTGTATGTGTATAACTGTGTAATGTAAGGTTGTGTGTGTGTATGTGTATAACTGTGTAATGTAAGGTTGCGTGTGTGTATGTGTATAACTGTGTAATGTAAGGTTGTGTGTGTGTATGTGTATAACTGTGTAATGTAAGGTTGCGTGTGTGTATGTGTATAACTGTGTAATGTAAGGTTGTGTGTGTGTGTGTGTATGTGTATAACTGTGTAATGTAAGGTTGTGTGTGTGTGTGATGGGATCTGTGTGTATTTGTATAACTGTGTAATGTAAGGTTGTGTGTGTGTGTGATGGGATCTGTGTGTATGTGTATAACTGTGTAATGTAAGGTTGTGTGTGTGTATGTGTATAACTGTGTAATGTAAGGTTGCGTGTGTGTGTATGTGTATAACTGTGTAATGTAAGGTTGTGTGTGTGTATGTGTATAACTGTGTAATGTAAGGTTGCGTGTGTGTATGTGTATAACTGTGTAATGTAAGGTTGTGTGTGTGTGTGTATGTGTATAACTGTGTAATGTAAGGTTGCGTGTGTGTATGTGTATAACTGTGTAATGTAAGGTTGTGTGTGTGTGTGTGTGATAGGATCTCTGTGTATGTGTATAACTGTGTAATGTAAGGTTGTGTGTGTGTGTGTGTGTGTGTGATGGGATCTGTGTGTATGTGTATAACTGTGTAATGTAAGGTTGTGTGTGTGTGTGATGGGATCTGTGTGTATGTGTATAACTGTGTAATGTAAGGTTGTGTGTGTGTATGTGTATAACTGTGTAATGTAAGGTTGTGTGTGTGTGTATGTGTATAACTGTGTAATGTAAGGTTGCGTGTGTGTATGTGTATAACTGTGTAATGTAAGGTTGTGTGTGTGTGTGTGTGATAGGATCTCTGTGTATGTGTATAACTGTGTAATGTAAGGTTGTGTGTGTGTGTGTGTGTGATGGGATCTGTGTGTATGTGTATAACTGTGTAATGTAAGGTTGTGTGTGTGTTTGTGTGTGTGTGATAGGATCTGTGTGTATGTGTATAACTGTGTAATGTAAGGTTGTGCGTGTGTGTGTGATAGGATCTGTGTGTATGTGTATAACTGTGTAATGTAAGGTTGTGTGTGTGTGTGTGTGTGTGATGGGATCTGTGTGTATGTGTATAACTGTGTAATGTAAGGTTGTGTGTGTGTGATAGGATCTGTGTGTATGTGTATAACTGTGTAATGTAAGGTTGTGTGTGTGTGTGATAGGATATGTGTGTATGTGTATAACTGTGTAATGTAAGGTTGTGTGTGTGTGATGGGATATGTGTGTATGTGTATAACTGTGTAATGTAAGGTTGTGTGTGTGTGTGTGATGGGATCTGTGTGTATGTATATAACTGTGTAATGTAAGGTTGTGTGTGTGTGTGATGGGATCTGTGTGTATGTGTATAACTGTGTAATGTAAGGTTGTGTGTGTGTGTGTGTGTGTGATGGGATCTGTGTGTGTGTGTGTGATGGGATCTGTGTGTATGTGTATAACTGTGTAATGTAAGGTTGTGTGTGTGTGTGATGGGATCTGTGTGTATGTGTATAACTGTGTAATGTAAGGTTGTGTGTGTGTGTGATAGGATATGTGTGTATGTGTATAACTGTGTAATGTAAGGTTGTGTGTGTGTGTGATAGGATATGTGTGTATGTGTATAACTGTGTAATGTAAGGTTGTGTGTGTGTGATGGGATATGTGTGTATGTGTATAACTGTGTAATGTAAGGTTGTGTGTGTGTGTGATGGGATCTGTGTGTATGTGTATAACTGTGTAATGTAAGGTTGTGTGTGTGTGTGATGGGATCTGTGTGTATGTGTATAACTGTGCAATGTAAGGTTGTGTGTGTGTAACTATATCTGGGTGAGGAAATTCTATACTGAGTCTCATTGGTTACCATTTACCTGCTTTGAGCATCTTTTGTTGTTCTGCAGATTGGTTTAGTCTCTCGGAGGTATCGTCATTCTTCTGCACACGCAGTAGCTGCTCTGGGTTCAGAATTGTGTACCCTGTAGATGTCAGAGAAATGACTAAAGCATGGTACTAATAAGCAGCCCTGGTATCACCCAGCTTGACAACAACTTAAGCATCTAAAACTCGCTATTGTAATGTACAGTTGTGCTCATAAGTTTACACACCCTGGCAGAATTTATGATGTCTTGGCCATTTTTCAGAGAATATGAATGATAACACAAAAACTTTTCTTTCACTCATGGTTAGTGTTTGGCTGAAGCCATTTACAGGCCCATTTATCAAGCTCCGTATGGACTCGCCAGAAACACAAGTTATGAAGCAGCGGTCTAAAGACCGCTGCTTCATAACCCTGTCCGCCTGCTCTGAGCAGGCGGACAGGAACCGCCGGAAATCAACCCGATCGAATACGATCGGGTTGATTGACAGCTCCCTGCTGGCGGCCGATTGGCCGCGAGTCAGCAGGGGGCGGCGTTGCACCAGCAGCTCTTGTGAGCTAAACAACTAGAAATACTAATTGTACAAAGAGATACACTTAGGATTATTTAGAAAAGAATGCCACAAAAAAAACATAATTTATGCTTACCTGATAAATTCCTTTCTTCTGTAGTGTGATCAGTCCACGGGTCATCATTACTTGTGGGATATTATCTGCTCCCCTACAGGAAGTGCAAGAGGATTCACCCAGCAGAGTTGCTATATAGCTCCTCCCCTCTACGTCACCTCCAGTCATTCGACCAAGGACCAACGAGAAAGGAGAAGCCAAGGGTGTAGTGGTGACTGGAGTATAATTTAAAAAATATTTACCTGCCTTAAAAAAACAGGGCGGGCCGTGGACTGATCACACTACAGAAGAAAGGAATTTATCAGGTAAGCATAAATTATGTTTTCTTCTGTTAAGTGTGATCAGTCCACGGGTCATCATTACTTGTGGGATACCAATACCAAAGCAAAAGTACACGGATGACGGGAGGGATAGGCAGGCTCTTTATACAGAAGGAACCACTGCCTGAAGAACCTTTCTCCCAAAAATAGCCTCCGAGGAAGCAAAAGTGTCAAATTTGTAAAATTTGGAAAAAGTATGAAGCGAAGACCAAGTTGCAGCCTTGCAAATCTGTTCAACAGAGGCCTCATTCTTAAAGGCCCAAGTGGAAGCCACAGCTCTAGTGGAATGAGCTGTAATTCTTTCAGGAGGCTGCTGTCCAGCAGTCTCATAAGCTAAACGAATTATGCTACGAAGCCAAAAAGAGAGAGAGGTAGCAGAAGCTTTTTGACCTCTCCGCTGACCAGAGTAAACGACAAACAGGGAAGACGTTTGTCGAAAATCTTTAGTTGCCTGTAAATAAAATTTAAGGGCAAGAACTACATCCAGATTGTGCAAAAGACGTTCCTTCCTCGAAGAAGGATTTGGGCACAAGGATGGAACAACAATCTCCTGATTGATATTCCTGTTAGTGACTACCTTAGGTAAGAACCCAGGTTTAGTACGCAGAACTACCTTATCCGAGTGAAAAATCAAATAAGGAGAATCACAATGTAAGGCTGATAACTCAGAGACTCTTCGAGCCGAGGAAATAGCCATTAAAAATAGAACTTTCCAAGATAACAACTTTATAACAATGGAATGAAGGGGTTCAAACGGAACACCCTGTAAAACGTTAAGAACAAGGTTTAAACTCCATGGTGGAGCCACAGCTTTAAACACAGGTTTAATCCTGGCCAAAGCCTGACAAAAAGCCTGAACGTCTGGAACTTCTGACAGACGCTTGTGTAACAGAATGGACAGAGCTGAGATCTGTCCCTTTAAGGAACTAGCGGATAACCCCTTTTCTAAACCTTCTTGTAGAAAAGACAATATCCTAGGAATCCTAACCTTACTCCAAGAGTAACCTTTGGATTCGCACCAATATAGGTATTTACGCCATATTTTATGGTAAATCTTTCTGGTAACAGGCTTCCTAGCCTGTATTAAGGTATCAATAACTGACTCAGAAAAAACCACGCTTTGATAAGATCAAGCGTTCAATTTCCAAGCAGTCAGCTTCAGAGAAGTTAGATTTTGATGTTTGAAAGGACCCTGAATCAGAAGGTCCTGTTTCAGAGGTAACGACCAAGGTGGACAGAATGACATGTCCACCAGATCTGTATACCAAGTCCTGCGTGGCCATGCAGGCGCTATTAGAATCACTGATGCTTTCTCCTGTTTGATTCTGGCAATCAATCGAGGAAGCATTGGGAAAGGTGGAAACACATAAGCCATCCTGAAGGTCCATGGTGCTGTCAAGGCATCTATTAGGACCGCTCCCGGATCCCTGGATCTGGACCCGTAGCGCGGAAGCTTGGCATTCTGTCGAGACGCCATGAGATCTATCTCTGGTTTGCCCCAACGTCGAAGTATTTGGGCAAAGACCTCTGGATGAAGTTCCCACTCCCCCGGATGAAAAGTCTGACGACTTAAGAAATCCGCCTCCCAGTTCTCCACTCCCGGGATGTGGATTGCAGACAGGTGGCAAGAGTGAGACTCTGCCCAGCGAATTATCTTCGATACTTCCATCATTGCTAGGGAGCTTCTTGTCCCTCCCTGATGGTTGATATAAGCTACAGTCGTGATGTTGTCCGACTGGAACCTGATGAACCCCCGAGTTGTTAACTGGGGTCAAGCCAGAAGAGCATTGAGGACTGCTCTCAATTCCAGAATGTTTATTGGAAGAAGACTCTCCTCCTGATTCCATAGTCCCTGAGCCTTCAGAGAATTCCAGACAGCGCCCCAACCTAGTAGGCTGGCGTCTGTTGTTACAATTGACCAGTCTGGCCTGCTGAATGGCATTCCCCTGGCCAGATGTGGCCGATAAAGCCACCATAGAAGAGAATTTCTGGTCTCTTGATTCAGATTTAGAGTGGGGGACAAATCTGAGTAATCCCCATTCCACTGACTTAGCATGCACAGTTGCAGTGGTCTGAGAAGTAGGCGTGCAAAAGGAACTATGTCCATTGCTGCTACCATTAGTCCGATTACCTCCATGCATTGAGCTACTGACGGGTGTTGAATAGAATGAAGGACACGGCATGCACTTTGAAGTTTTGTTAACCTGTCCTCTGTCAGGTAAATCTTCATTTCTACAGAATCTATCAGAGTCCCCAGGAAGGGAACTCTTGTGAGTGGAAAGAGAGAACTTTTCTCTTCGTTCACTTTCCATCCATGCGACCTTAGAAATGCCAGTACTATCTCTGTATGAGATTTGGCAGTTTGAAGGCTTGAAGCTTGTATCAGTATGTCGTCTAAGTACGGAGCTACTGAAATTCCTCGCGGTCTTAGTACCGCCAGAAGAGTGCCCAGAACCTTTGTGAAGATTCTTGGAGCCGTAGCCAGTCCGAATGGAAGAGCTACAAACTGGTAATGCCTGTCTAAAAAGGCAAACCTTAGATACCGGTAATGGCTTTTGTGAATCGGTATGTGAAGGTAAGCATCCTTTAAATCCACTGTGGTCATGTACTGACCCTCTTGGATCATGGGCAAAATTGTTCGAATAGTTTCCATCTTGAACGATGGAACTCTTAGGAATTTGTTTAGGATCTTTAAATCCAAGATTGGCCTGAAGGTTCCCTCTTTTTTGGGAACTACAAACAGATTTGAGTAAAACCCTTGTCCTTGTTCCAACCGCGGAACTGGATGGATCACTCCCATTAATAAAAGATCTTGTACGCAGCGTAGAAACGCTTCCTTCTTTGTTAGGTTTGTTGACAACCTTGACAGATGAAATCTCCCTCTTGGGGGAGAGGATTTGAAGTCCAGAAGGTATCCCTGAGATATGATCTCTAACGCCCAGGGATCCTGAACATCTCTTGCCCAAGCCTGGGCGAAGAGGGAAAGTCTGCCCCCCACTAGATCCGGTCCCGGATCGGGGGCCCTCAATTCATGCTGTCTTAGGGGCAGCAGCAGGTTTTCTGGCCTGTTTGCCCCTGTTCCAGGACTGGTTAGGTTTCCAGCCTTGTCTGTAGCGAGCAACAGCTCCTTCCTGTTTTGGTGCAGAGGAAGTTGATGCTGCTCCTGCTTTGAAATTACGAAAGGAACGAAAATTGGACTGTCTAGCCTTGGCTTTGGCCTTGTCCTGAGGCAGGGCATGACCTTTACCTCCTGTAATGTCAGCAATAATCTCTTTCAAGCCGGGCCCGAATAAGGTCTGCCCTTTGAAAGGAATATTAAGCAATTTAGATTTAGACGTAACATCAGCTGACCAGGATTTCAGCCACAGAGCTCTGCGTGCCTGAATGGCGAATCCTGAATTTTTAGCCGCAAGTTTAGTTAAATGTATTACGGCATCTGAAATAAATGAATTAGCTAACTTAAGGAATTTAAGTTTGTGTGTGATGTCATCTAGTGTGGATGATTGAAGTGTCTCTTCCAGAGACTCAAACCAAAATGCTGCTGCAGCCGTGACAGGCGCAATACATGCAAGAGGTTGCAATATAAACCCTTGTTGAACAAACATTTTCTTAAGGTAACCCTCTAATTTTTTTATCCATTGGATCTGAAAAAGCACAGCTATCCTCCACTGGGATAGTGGTACGCTTGCTAAAGTAGAAACTGCTCCCTCCACCTTAGGGACCATTTGCCATAAGTCCCGTGTGGCGGCGTCTATTGGAAACATCTTTCTGAATATAGGAGGGGGTGAGAAAGGCACACCGGGTCTATCCCACTCCTTAGTAACAATGTCAGTAAGTCTCTTAGGTATAGGAAAAACGTCAGTACTCGTCGGTACCGCAAAATATTTATCCAACCTACACATTTTCTCTGGGATTGCAACTGTGTTACAATCATTCAGAGCCGCTAATACCTCCCCTAGTAACACACGGAGGTTCTCAAGCTTAAATTTAAAATTTGAAATGTCTGAGTCCAGTTTATTTGGATCAGAACCGTCACCCACAGAATGAAGCTCTCCGTCTTCACGTTCTGCAAACTGTGACGCAGTATCAGACATGGCCCTTGCATTATCCGCGCACTCTGTTCTCACCCCAGAGTGATCACGTTTACCTCTTAGTTCTGGTAGTTTAGCCAAAACTTCAGTCATAACAGTAGCCATATCTTGTAATGTGATTTGTAATGGCCGCCCAGATGTACTCGGCGCTACAATATCACGCACCTCCTGAGCGGGAGATGCAGGTACTGACACGTGAGGCGAGTTAGTCGGCATAACTCTCCCCTCGTTGTTTGGTGAAATATGTTCAATTTGTACATATTGACTGTTTTTTAAAGTAGCATCAATACATTTAGTACATAAATTTCTATTGGGCTCCACTTTGGCATTAACACATATAGCACAGAGATATTCCTCTGAATCAGACATGTTTAACACACTAGCAAATAAACAGCAACTTGAAAATACTTTTCAAAGTAATTTACAAATAATATGAAAACGAACTGTGCCTTTAAGAAGCACAGAAAAAAATTATAACAGTTAAAATAATTAAGTTATAGCATCAATCTTTGTCAGAATATACAGTTTTAGCAAAAGATTGTTCCCCTCAGCAATTAAACAACACAACTTTAGCAAAGGTTTAATCCCATTAGCAAAGATAACAATTTATGAAAGCAGGAAACAAATTACAGAATAAACGTTTTTATCTCAGTCAAACTATAATTCTCACAGCTCTGCTGAGAGAAATTACCTCCCTCAAAATAAGTTTGAAGACCCCTGAGCTCTGTAGAGATGAACCGGATCATGCAGGGAATACAATTAGTTGCTGACTGAAATATTTGATGCATAGTAAAAGCGCCCCTCCCCCACACACACAGCAGTGAGGGAGAACAGAAACTGACAGAAAAAAACAGATTTAAGCAACTGCCAAGTGGAAAAATAGTGCCCAAACATTTATTCACTCAGTACCTCAGTAAATGAAAACGATTTTACATTCCAGCAAAAACGTTAAACATAATCTCTAGTTATTAAACAGCTTTATGTCTTTCTTACAGTGTAATTCTAGTGAATTACCATTCTCCCAGAATACTGAAGTGTAAAGTATACATACATGACATTATATCGGTATGGCAGGATTTTCTCATCAATTCCATTGTCAGAAAATAAAAACTGCTACATACCTCTATGCAGATTCATCTGCCCGCTGTCCCCTGATCTGAAGTTTACCTCACTCCTCAGATGGCCGAGAACAGCAATATGATCTTAACTACTCCGGCTAAAATCATAGCAAAACTCTGGTAGATTCTTCCTCAAACTCTGCCAGAGAGGTAATAACACACTCCGGTGTTATTTTAAAATAACAAACTTTTGATTGAAGATATAAAACTAAGTATAATCACCATAGTCCTCTCACACGACCTATCTAGTTGCTGGGTGCAAGAGAATGACTGGGGGTGACGTAGAGGGGAGGAGCTATATAGCAACTCTGCTGGGTGAATCCTCTTGCACTTCCTGTAGGGGAGCAGATAATATCCCACAAGTAATGATGACCCGTGGACTGATCACACTTAACAGAAGAAATATATATTTCTTTAACTCCAAATGTTCATATAGCTGTGAGATTACTCTATTTGTTTAAAATGTTCCATAACATTCATACTTTAATACTTTATTGTAGCAACTAGGAACAAACATTCACACAGAAGTAGCCTGAAAGAGTTAAAAACACTTAAACCCAGTTAAATTGGATTGATATAATAAGCAGTTCTATATGTATTCAACCTGATGCCCACAGCATAATAATAAAGGATAAGCTAAGCCCTTACAATCCGAGGGCTAATTTACTTTTAAGTAGTTATATTTTTTAAGGTAAATAGTAGGCACCAGGAATCAACAAATATATAGGTAGATAAAGATTCTGTTATTAACTAGGCAAGCAGTTAAAAAGCGACAGACAGGAGAGAACTAGCTTCTCCTGCTGGACCCCTGACGCGCGTTTCACAGAACGCTTCCTCAGAGGGGGTGCGGGCCGCTGCTACTCAGCGTTATTTATGTGGGTAATTGTCCCACCTCATGCCCCTGATTCGTTGTCCCTCTCGGTTTTGAATAGATCTGATTGGCCGCTCATTCTGTCTGTAGTAAGGATAGACAGTGGCATCCGGTATTACGTAGCGTAAGGAGGGAGTGTGAATAGGGGGGCGTGTATGATGTTACTGATGGACCAATCATTACTAAGTGAACAGGGGGTGTGTATGTTATGTGGTAACGATTGGATGATCACTGCAGATGGTAAACAAAGCATTGAGAGTTAAGAGTTACTTAGTATCATAACATAACAATGCTTAGTAAGGAATTATTGTATCGTACCGCAATGGCATAATTGGGATCTTAGTCTTTAAAGCAGATATATGAAGTATATGATTTGTAAGCGAACGCATTAGGGAATATAACGTGTTTTTGAATGATTGTGCGGCTGGTTACTTCATAAAATAACAGCATGTGAAAAAGATGCTGGAATTTCATAGTATCTTGAAGTGTCACTATTACTGTTTGCTGATGTATAATACGTCTATCCAATGTTAGACTTAATCCAATGGATTACATTATTTAGCATACTGTCAGAAAGATAAGGAGCGAACTATAGTCTAGCCGCTAACCAATCACTATTGTTTTGTTGTGTATATAATGCGTTCTGACAGATAGGTGAACCACTAGACAACTAATCGCCATATAGGATCTTGTTGTATAATTTTTGATAATTTAATTTTTGAATAAAGTTCAGAGTAGTAATTATTTTTTGTGAGATAATATAATTTAATATTCCCAGCGTATGTTGCACTGTTTGGGAATCATTGGGAGTGATTCTGAACCCGATCAGTGAATGCACTGACATCATATAGTTGTGTGTTAAGTTTCACACTGTATTGCATTGTCTATATTTCTATCTGCCGATGTGTATGTAATTTTAAACTGATGTACTCTCAATGAGATAGAGCGTATCCTGCTATTTGACCTACAGATAGACACTTTTATTTCAATCTCCATATACATGAGAAACGATCAGGCCAGTGAATAAAATTGATAAATTGTTATCTAGGCTATAGATTTTTATTTAGAATCCCAGGTGTGGGTTATCATTGAAGAATGGAAATTGTGCTGTGTAACAAAAGGTGATTGGATTAAACATGGGAAATAAGATGTGTAAGGGATAGGAATAAATGCAAACATAAAAGTGAAGGGGGAAAGAATATAGTATATACTCCATTACAGTATATTCCTGATGTGAGTTATCTAGATATAATGGCCAGTCTGTACTGTGAGAAAAGGAAGTGCATGGTGACCTCAGCGTGCTGAGAATACCAGTCTCAAGAAGGGAAATAACGATAATATATTAGGCTAATAATAGCCATTGGTAGAAGTGGGAAGTGAAGCATATATATAGTGTGAAAAGGAGAGTGTGATAGGGAGCATCTCTCATATATTGAGTGTGGGTCAAGACAAGGGTAGTGAATCTTATTCATGTAAAACTATGAATGGGGCCAATAGTGTGCCCCCTGTTGAACAAATAATGTGAGGAAAATAATATTCTGTTTAGAAAGTGACAAATTATAAATTCCATGTGTAAGAAAAAAACTGGAACTTTAACTAATGATTTTTCTATGTACTGTTTGGATTAGTATATTATTAGGCTGAATAATATACTAATCCAAACAGTACATAGAAAAATCATTAGTTAAAGTTCCAGTTTTTTTCTTACACATGGAATTTATAATTTGTCACTTTCTAAACAGAATATTATTTTCCTCACATTATTTGTTCAACAGGGGGCACACTATTGGCCCCATTCATAGTTTTACATGAATAAGATTCACTACCCTTGTCTTGACCCACACTCAATATATGAGAGATGCTCCCTATCACACTCTCCTTTTCACACTATATATATGCTTCACTTCCCACTTCTACCAATGGCTATTATTAGCCTAATATATTATCGTTATTTCCCTTCTTGAGACTGGTATTCTCAGCACGCTGAGGTCACCATGCACTTCCTTTTCTCACAGTACAGACTGGCCATTATATCTAGATAACTCACATCAGGAATATACTGTAATGGAGTATATACTATATTCTTTCCCCCTTCACTTTTATGTTTGCATTTATTCCTATCCCTTACACATCTTATTTCCCATGTTTAATCCAATCACCTTTTGTTACACAGCACAATTTCCATTCTTCAATGATAACCCACACCTGGGATTCTAAATAAAAATCTATAGCCTAGATAACAATTTATCAATTTTATTCACTGGCCTGATCGTTTCTCATGTATATGGAGATTGAAATAAAAGTGTCTATCTGTAGGTCAAATAGCAGGATACGCTCTATCTCATTGAGAGTACATCAGTTTAAAATTACATACACATCGGCAGATAGAAATATAGACAATGCAATACAGTGTGAAACTTAACACACAACTATATGATGTCAGTGCATTCACTGATCGGGTTCAGAATCACTCCCAATGATTCCCAAACAGTGCAACATACGCTGGGAATATTAAATTATATTATCTCACAAAAAATAATTACTACTCTGAACTTTATTCAAAAATTAAATTATCAAAAATTATACAACAAGATCCTATATGGCGATTAGTTGTCTAGTGGTTCACCTATCTGTCAGAACGCATTATATACACAACAAAACAATAGTGATTGGTTAGCGGCTAGACTATAGTTCGCTCCTTATCTTTCTGACAGTATGCTAAATAATGTAATCCATTGGATTAAGTCTAACATTGGATAGACGTATTATACATCAGCAAACAGTAATAGTGACACTTCAAGATACTATGAAATTCCAGCATCTTTTTCACATGCTGTTATTTTATGAAGTAACCAGCCGCACAATCATTCAAAAACACGTTATATTCCCTAATGCGTTCGCTTACAAATCATATACTTCATATATCTGCTTTAAAGACTAAGATCCCAATTATGCCATTGCGGTACGATACAATAATTCCTTACTAAGCATTGTTATGTTATGATACTAAGTAACTCTTAACTCTCAATGCTTTGTTTACCATCTGCAGTGATCATCCAATCGTTACCACATAACATACACACCCCCTGTTCACTTAGTAATGATTGGTCCATCAGTAACATCATACACGCCCCCCTATTCACACTCCCTCCTTACGCTACGTAATACCGGATGCCACTGTCTATCCTTACTACAGACAGAATGAGCGGCCAATCAGATCTATTCAAAACCGAGAGGGACAACGAATCAGGGGCATGAGGTGGGACAATTACCCACATAAATAACGCTGAGTAGCAGCGGCCCGCACCCCCTCTGAGGAAGCGTTCTGTGAAACGCGCGTCAGGGGTCCAGCAGGAGAAGCTAGTTCTCTCCTGTCTGTCGCTTTTTAACTGCTTGCCTAGTTAATAACAGAATCTTTATCTACCTATATATTTGTTGATTCCTGGTGCCTACTATTTACCTTAAAAAATATAACTACTTAAAAGTAAATTAGCCCTCGGATTGTAAGGGCTTAGCTTATCCTTTATTATTATGCTGTGGGCATCAGGTTGAATACATATAGAACTGCTTATTATATCAATCCAATTTAACTGGGTTTAAGTGTTTTTAACTCTTTCAGGCTACTTCTGTGTGAATGTTTGTTCCTAGTTGCTACAATAAAGTATTAAAGTATGAATGTTATGGAACATTTTAAACAAATAGAGTAATCTCACAGCTATATGAACATTTGGAGTTAAAGAAATATATATTTTTTTGTGGCATTCTTTTCTAAATAATCCTAAGTGTATCTCTTTGTACAATTAGTATTTCTAGTTGTTTAGTTCTGCTCTCTAAGAATCCACATTAGATGTGTACCACAACTATTATAAGTGACTACTAAGTACCGGTATATTTTATACCCTCTCTGATTTATATAATAGGTACAATATCTACCACTGAATAACTCCAACCATCCCCCACCACATTTTCAAAGCTTAGCTCTTGTGAGCTGCTGGTGCAATGTTAAATGTGGAGAGCGTATTGCTCTCCGCATTTAGCGAGGTCTTGCGGACCTGATCCGCAGTGTCGGATCAGGTCCGCAAGCCCTTTGATAAATGGGCCCCTTATTGTCAATCAACTGTGTTTACTCTTTTTAAATCATAATGGCAACAGAAACTACCCACATGACCCTGATAAAAAGTTAACATACCCTGGTGATTTTGGCCTGATAACATGCACACAAGTTGACACAAAGGGGTTTGAATGGCTATTAAAGGTAACCATCCTCAACTGTGATCTGTTTGCTTGTAATTAGTGGTGTATAAAAGGTTAATGAGTTTCTGGACTCCTGACAGACTCTTGCATCTTTCATCCAGTGCTGCACTGATGTTTCTGGATTCTGAGTCATGGGGAAAGCAAAAGAATTGTCAAAGGATCTGCGGGAAAAGGTAGTTGAACTGTATAAAACAGGAAAGGGATATAAAAAGATATCCAAGGCATTGAGAATGCAAATCAGCAGTGTTCAAACTCTAACCAAGAAGTGGAAAATGAGGCGTTCTGTTTGATAACATAATGCATTCATCTTGACATCAATTCTGACAAAATTTCCTGTGCCTTTGTAGCTCACACATCCCCAAAACATCAGCGATCCACCTCCGCGTTTCACAGTAGGAATGGTGTACCTTTCATCATAGGCCTTGTTGACTCCTCTCCAAATGTAGCATTTATAGTTGTGGCCAAAAAGCTCAATTTTGGTCTCATCACTCCAAATGACTTTGTGCCAGAAGGTTTGAGGCTTGTCTCTTGTGCTGTTTGGCGTATTGTAAGTGGGATACTTTGTGGCATTTGCGTAGTAATGGCTTTCTTCTGGCGACTCGACCATGCAGCCCATCTTTCTTCAAGTACCTCCTTATTGTGCATCTTGAAACAGCCACACCACATGTCCTGTATTTCACCTGAAGTTATTTGTGGGTTTGTCTTTGCATCCCGAACAATTTTCCTGGCAGTCGTGGCTGAAATTTTAGTTGGTCTACCTGACCGTGGTTTGGTTTCAACAGAACCCCTCATTTCCCAATTCTTTATTAGTTTGAACACTGCTGATTTGCATTCTCAATTCCTTGGATATCTTTTTATATCCCTTTCCTGTTTTATACAGTTCAACTACCTTTTCCCGCAGATCCTTTGACAATTCTTTTTCTTTCCCCATGACTCGAGAATCCAGAATCGTCAGTGCAGCACTGGATTAACAGAAAATGTGCAATATGCATCAAAACAAAATTAGACAGCTGCATACATTTTGGCACCCCAACAGAAATATTGCATCGTTATTTAGTAGAGCCTCCTTTAGCAGAAATAACAGCCTCTAGACGCTTCCTATAGACTATAATGAGTGTCTGGATTCTGGATGAAGGTATTTTGGACCATTCCTTCTTGCAAAACATCTCCAGTTCAGTTAGGTTTGATGGTTGCCGAGCATGGACAGCACGCTTCAAATCACCCCACAGATTTTCAATGATATTCAGGTCTGGGGACTTGGATGGCCATTCCAGAACATTGTACTTGTTCCTCTGGATAAATGCCAGAGTAGATTTTGAGCAGTGTTTTGGGTTGTTGTCTTGCTGAAAAATCCAGCCCCGGCATAACTTCAACTTTGGGACTGATTCCTCAACATTATTCTCAAGTATCTGCTGATATTGAGTGGAATCTATGGGAGCCTCAACTTTAACAAGATTCCAGTACCAGCACTGGCCCCACAGCATGATGGAACATCCTCCAAATTTTACTGTGGGTAGCAAGTGTTTGTCTTGGAACACTGTGTTCTTTTGACGCCATGCATAACGCCACTTGTTATAACCAAATAACACAATCTTTGTTTCAGTCCACAGCACCTTCTTCCAAAATGAAGCTGGCCTGTCCAAATGTGAGTTTGCATACCTCAAGCAACTCGGTTTGTGGCGTGTGTGTAGAAAAGGCTTCTTCCACATCACTCTCCCATACAGCTTCTCCTTGTGCAAAGTGCGCTGAATTGTTGAATGATGCAGTGACACCATCTGCAGCAAGATGATGTTGTAGGTCTTTGGAGGTGGTCTGTGGGCTGTTTTTGACCATTATCATCCTTCATCTTTGCCTCTCCAATATTTTACTTGACCTGCCACTTCTGGCCTTAAGAAGAACTGTGACTGTGGTCTTCCATTTCCTCACTATGTTCCTCACAGTGGACACTGACAACTTAAATCTCTGCGATAGCTTTTTCTAGCCTTCCCCTAAACCATAATGTTGAACAATCTTTGTTTTCAGGTCATTTGAGAGTTGTTTTGAGGTCCCCATGTTGCCACTCTGCAGAGGAGAGTCAAAGAGAACAACTTGCAATTGGCCACCTTAAATACCTTTTCTCATGATTGGATGCACCGGTCTATGAAGTTCAAGGCTTAATGGGCTCACCAAACCTATTGTGTGTTCCAATTAATCAGTGTTAGCTAGTTAAAGGTATTCAAATCAACAAAATGACAAGGGTGCCCGAATTTATGCACCTGTCTAATTTCGTTTTGATGCCTATTGCACATTTCTGTTAATCCAATAAACCTAATTTCACTACTGAAATATTACTGTTTCCTTCAGTTATTGCATAGATCAAAATGAAATTGCTGAATTGTCAGGTGTGCCTAAACTTTTGAATACGACTGTACCATATGAGAATATCCCTTTAAGCACAATAGGAAAAATACTCACATGATTTTGACTTACTATAATATATATAAGTGATGCGCTCAATAGATTGATATCAGAAGGGTCTGATGCAACTTGATTTCAATATGCCTGCCCCCCTCCCCTCCTTGTGACGTTGCCTTTGTGACTGCTGACTCACTGAATATGTACAGTGGGGCAAAAAAGGTATTTAGTCAGCAACCAATTGTGCAAGTTCTCCCACTTAAGAAGATGAGAGGCCTGTAATTTTCATCATAGCTATACCTCAACTATGAGACACAAAATGTGGAAACAAATCCAGACAATCACATTGTCTGATTTGGAAAGAATATATTTGCATGTTATGGTGGAAAATAAGTATTTGGTCACCTACAAACAAGCAAGATTTCTGGCTCTCACAGACCTGTATCTTCTTCTTTAAGAGGCTCCTCTGTCCTCCACTCATTACCTGTATTAATGGCACCTGTTTGAACTTGTTATCAGTATAAAAGACACCTGTCCACAACCTCAAACAGTCATACTCCAAACTCCACTATGGTGAAGACCAAAGAGCTGTTGAAGGACACCAGAAACAAAATTGTAGACCTGCACCAGGCTGGGAAGACTGGATCTGCAATAGGCAAGCAGCTTGGTGTAAAGAAATCAACTGTGGGAGCAATAATTAGAAAATGGAAGACATACAAGACCACTGATAATCTCCCTCGATCTTGGGCTCCATGCAAGATCTCACCCCGTGGGGTCAAAATGATCACAAGAACGGTAAACAAACATACCAAAACCACACGGGGGACCTAGTGAATGACCTGCAGAGAGCTGGGACCAACGTAACAAAGGCTACCATCAGTAATACACTACGCCGCCAGGGACTCAGATCCTGCAGTGCCAGACATGTCCCCCTGCTTAAGCCAGTACATGTATGGGCCCGTCTGAAGTATGCTAGAAAGCATTTGGATGATCCAGAAGTGGACTGGGAGAATGTCATATGGTCAGATGAAACCAAAGTAGAACTGTTTGGTAGAAACACAACTCGTTGTGTTTGGAGGAGAGAGAATGCTGAGTTGCAACCAAAGAACACAATAACTACTGTGAAGCATGGGGTGGCAACATCATGCTTTGGGGCTGTTTCTCTGCAAAAGGAACAGGATGACTGATCTGTGTACATGAAAGAATGAATGGGGCCAGGTATTGTGAGATTTTGAGTGCAAACCTCCTTCCATCAGCAAGGGCATTGAAGATGAAACGTGGCTGGGTCTTTCAGCATGACAATGATCCCAAACACACCGCCCGGGCAACGAAGGAGTGGCTTCGTAAGAAGCATTTCAAGGCCCTGGAGTGGCCTAGCCAGTCTCCAGATCTCAACCCCATAGAAAACCTTTGGAGGGAGTTGAAAGTCCGTGTTGCCCAGCGACAGCCCCAAAACATCACTGCTCTAGAGGAGATCTGCATGCAGGAATGGGCCAACATACCAGCAACAGTGTGTGACAACCTTGTGAAGACTTACAGAAAACGTTTGACCTCTGTCATTGCCAACAAAGGATATATAATACAAAGTATTGAGATGAACTTTTGATATTGACCAAATACTTATTTTCCACCATAATTTGCAAATAAATTCTTTCCAAATCAGACAATGCGATTGTCTGGATTTGTTTCCACATTTTGTCTCTCATAGTTGAGGTATACCTATGATGAAAATTACAGGCCTCTCTCATCTTCTTAAGTGGGAGAACTTGCACAATTGGTGGCTGACTAAATACTTTTTTGCCCCACTGTATACGTACTATACTCTAATCACTGAGCTATTGTTTTCACCTCACTCTCTAACTGCTTACAGACAGGAGGTCACTAACTGACATGCCTGACTCACTGAATATGTAAACGTACGTACTATACGCTAATCACTGAGCTACTGTTTTCCCCTCACTCTCTAACTGCTTACAGACAGGAAGATACTAACTGACATGCCTGACTCACTGAATATGTAAACGTACGTACTATACGCTATTCACTAAGCTATTGTTTTCCCGTCACTCCCTGACTAGTGGCCTACAGACAGGAAGATACTAACTGACATGCCAGACTCACTGAATATGTAAACGTACGTACTATACGCTAATCACTGAGCTATTGTTTTCCCCTCACTCCCTACAGACAGGAGGTCACTAACTGACATGCCTGACTCACTGAATATGTATACGTACGCACTATACGCTAATCACTGAGCTATTGTTTTCCCCTCACTCCCTACAGACAGGAGGTCACTAACTGACATGCCTGACTCACTGAATATGTAAACGTACGTACTATACGCTAATCACTGAGCTATTGTTTTCCCCTCACTCTCTAACTGCTTACAGACAGGAGGTCACTAACTGACATGCCTGACTCACTGAATATGTATACGTACGTACTATACGCTAATCACTGAGCTATTGTTTTCCCCTCACTCCCTACAGACAGGAGGTCACTAACTGACATGCCTGACTCACTGAATATGTAAACGTACGTACTATACGCTAATCACTGAGCTATTGTTTTCCCCTCACTCCCTACAGACAGGAGGTCACTAACTGACATGCCTGACTCACTGAATATGTAAACGTACGTACTATACTCTAATCACTGAGCTATTGTTCTCCCCTCACTCTCTAACTAGCGGCCTACAGACAGGAGGACACTAACTGACATGCCTGACTCACTGAATATGTAAACGTACGTACTATACGCTAATCACTGAGCTACTGTTCTCCCCTCACTCCCTACAGACAGGAGGACACTAACTGACATGCCTGACTCACTGAATATGTAAACGTACGTACTATACGCTAATCACTGAGCTACTGTTCTCCCCTCACTCCCTACAGACAGGAGGACACTAACTGACATGCCTGACTCACTGAATATGTAAACGTACGTACTATACGCTAATCACTGAGCTACTGTTTTCCCCTCACTCTCTAACTGCTTACAGACAGGAAGATACTAACTGACATGCCTGACTCACTGAATATGTAAACGTACGTACTATACGCTAATCACTGAGCTATTGTTTCCCCTCACTCCCTACAGACAGGAAGATACTAACTGACATGCCTTACTCACTGAATATGTAAACGTACGTACTATACGCTAATCACTGAGCTATTGTTTTCCCCTCACTCCCTACAGACAGGAGGTCACTAACTGACATGCCTGACTCACTGAATATGTATACGTACGTACTATACGCTAATCACTGAGATATTGTTTTCCCCTCACTCCCTAACTAGCGGCCTACAGACAGGAAGATACTAACTGACATGCCTGACTCACGGAATATGTAAACGTACGTACTATACGCTAATCACTGAGCTATTGTTTTCCCCTCACTCCCTACAGACAGGAAGATACTAACTGACATGCCTGACTCACTGAATATGTAAACGTACGTACTATACGCTAATCACTGAGTTATTGTTTTCCCCTCACTCTCTAACTGCTTACAGACAGGAGGTCACTAACTGACATGCCTGACTCACTGAATATGTAAACGTACGTACTATACGCTAATCACTGAGCTATTGTTCTCCCCTCACTCCCTACAGACAGGAGGTCACTAACTGACATGCCTGACTCACTGAATATGTAAACGTACGTACTATACGCTAATCACTGAGCTATTGTTTTCCCCTCACTCCCTACAGACAGGAAGATACTAACTGACATGCCTGACTCACTGAATATGTAAACGTACGTACTATACGCTAATCACTGAGCTATTGTTTTCCCCTCACTCCCTACAGACAGGAAGATACTAACTGACATGCCTGACTCACTGAATATGTAAACGTACGTACTATAC
Source organism: Bombina bombina (assembly GCF_027579735.1). Lineage (NCBI taxonomy): Eukaryota > Metazoa > Chordata > Amphibia > Anura > Bombinatoridae > Bombina > Bombina bombina. The sequence continues at coordinate 21,463,816 of NC_069502.1, read as the reverse complement.
GCTAATCACTGAGATATTGTTTTCCCCTCACTCTCTAACTGCTTACAGACAGGAGGTCACTAACTGACATGCCTGACTCACTGAATATGTAAACGTACGTACTATACGCTAATCACTGAGCTATTGTTTTCCCCTCACTCCCTACAGACAGGAGGTCACTAACTGACATGCCTGACTCACTGAATATGTAAACGTACGTACTATACGCTAATCACTGAGCTATTGTTTTCCCCTCACTCCCTACAGACAGGAAGATACTAACTGACATGCCTGACTCACTGAATATGTAAACGTACGTACTATACGCTAATCACTGAGCTATTGTTTTCCCGTCACTCCCTGACTAGTGGCCTACAGACAGGAAGATACTAACTGACATGCCTGACTCACTGAATATGTAAACGTACGTACTATACGCTAATCACTGAGCTATTGTTTTCCCGTCACTCCCTACAGACAGGAGGTCACTAACTGACATGCCTGACTCACTGAATATGTAAACGTACGTACTATACGCTAATCACTGAGCTATTGTTTTCCCGTCACTCCCTAACTAGCGGCCTACAGACAGGAGGTCACTAACTGACATGCCTGACTCACTGAATATGTAAACGTACGTACTATACGCTAATCACTGAGCTATTGTTCTCCCCTCACTCCCTAACTAGCGGCCTACAGACAGGAGGTCACTAACTGACATGCCTGACTCACTGAATATGTAAACGTACGTACTATACGCTAATCACTAAGATATTGTTTTCCCCTCACTCCCTACAGACAGGAGGTCACTAACTGACATGCCTGACTCACTGAATATGTAAACTTACGTACTATACGCTAATCACTGAGATATTGTTTTCCCCTCACTCCCTACAGACAGGAGGTCACTAACTGACATGCCTGACTCACTGAATATGTAAACGTACGTACTATACGCTAATCACTGAGATATTGTTTTCCCCTCACTCCCTACAGACAGGAGGTCACTAACTGACATGCCTGACTCACTGAATATGTATACGTACGTACTATACTCTAATCACTGAGCTATTGTTCTCCCCTCACTCCCTACAGACAGGAGGTCACTAACTGACATGCCTGACTCACTGAATATGTAAACGTACGTACTATACGCTAATCACTGAGTTATTGTTTTCCCCTCACTCTCTAACTGCTTACAGACAGGAGGTCACTAACTGACATGCCTGACTCACTGAATATGTAAACGTACGTACTATACGCTAATCACTGAGATATTGTTTTCCCCTCACTCTCTAACTGCTTACAGACAGGAGGTCACTAACTGACATGCCTGACTCACTGAATATGTAAACGTACGTACTATACGCTAATCACTGAGCTATTGTTTTACCGTCACTCCCTAACTAGCGGCCTACAGACAGGAAGTCACTAACTGACATGCCTGACTCACTGAATATGTAAACGTACGTACTATACGCTAATCACTGAGCTACTGTTTTCCCCTCACTCCCTGACTAGTGGCCTACAGACAGGAAGATACTAACTGACATGCCTGACTCACTGAATATGTAAACGTACGTACTATACGCTAATCACTGAGCTATTGTTCTCCCCTCACTCCCTACAGACAGGAAGTCACTAACTGACATGCCTGACTCACTGAATATGTAAACGTACGTACTATACTCTAATCACTGAGCTATTGTTTTCCCCTCACTCCCTACAGACAGGAGGTCACTAACTGACATGCCTGACTCACTGAATATGTAAACGTACGTACTATACGCTAATCACTGAGCTATTGTTTTCCCCTCACTCCCTACAGACAGGAGGTCACTAACTGACATGCCTGACTCACTGAATATGTAAACTTACGTACTATACGCTAATCACTGAGCTATTGTTTTCCCCTCACTCCCTACAGACAGGAGGTCACTAACTGACATGTCTGACTCACTGAATATGTAAACGTACGTACTATACGCTAATCACTGAGCTATTGTTTTCCCCTCACTCTCTAAATGCTTACAGACAGGAGGTCACTAACTGACATGCCTGACTCACTGAATATGTATACGTACGTACTATACGCTAATCACTGAGCTATTGTTTTCCCCTCACTCCCTACAGACAGGAGGTCACTAACTGACATGCCTGACTCACTGAATATGTAAACGTACGTACTATACGCTAATCACTGAGCTATTGTTTTCCCCTCACTCTCTAACTGCTTACAGACAGGAGGTCACTAACTGACATGCCTGACTCACTGAATATGTAACGTACGTACTATACGCTAATCACTGAGCTATTGTTTTCCCGTCACTCCCTAACTAGTGGCCTACAGACAGGAAGTCACTAACTGACATGCCTGACTCACTGAATATGTATACGTACGTACTATACGCTAATCACTGAGCTACTGTTTTCCCCTCACTCTCTAACTGCTTACAGACAGGAGGTCACTAACTGACATGCCTGACTCACTGAATATGTAAACTTACGTACTATACGCTAATCACTGAGCTATTGTTTTCCCCTCACTCCCTACAGACAGGAGGTCACTAACTGACATGCCTGACTCACTGAATATGTATACGTACGTACTATACGCTAATCACTGAGCTATTGTTTTCCCCTCACTCCCTAACTAGCGGCCTACAGACAGGAAGTCACTAACTGACATGCCTGACTCACTGAATATGTATACGTACGTACTATACGCTAATCACTGAGCTATTGTTTTCCCCTCACTCCCTACAGACAGGAAGATACTAACTGACATGCCTGACTCACTGAATATGTATACGTACGTACTATACGCTAATCACTGAGCTATTGTTTTCCCCTCACTCCCTACAGACAGGAGGTCACTAACTGACATGCCTGACTCACTGAATATGTATACGTACGTACTATACGCTAATCACTGAGCTATTGTTTTCCCCTCACTCCCTACAGACAGGAGGTCACTAACTGACATGCCTGACTCACTGAATATGTATACGTACGTACTATACGCTAATCACTGAGCTATTGTTTTCCCCTCACTCCCTACAGACAGGAGGTCACTAACTGACATGCCTGAGTCACTGAATATGTATACGTACGTACTATACTCTAATCACTGAGCTATTGTTTTCCCCTCACTCCCTACAGACAGGAGGTCACTAACTGACATGCCTGACTCACTGAATATGTATACGTACGTACTATACTCTAATCACTGAGCTATTGTTTTCCCCTCACTCCCTGACTAGCGGCTTACAGACAGGAGGTCACTAACTGACATGCCTGACTCACTGAATATGTATACGTACGTACTATACGCTAATCACTGAGCTATTGTTCTCCCCTCACTCCCTACAGACAGGAGGTCACTAACTGACATGCCTGACTCACTGAATATGTAAACGTACGTACTATACGCTAATCACTGAGCTATTGTTTTCCCCTCACTCCCTAACTAGCGGCCTACAGACAGGAAGATACTAACTGACATGCCTGACTCACTGAATATGTAAACTTACGTACTATACGCTAATCACTGAGCTATTGTTCTCCCCTCACTCCCTACAGACAGGAGGTCACTAACTGACATGCCTGACTCACTGAATATGTATACGTACGTACTATACGCTAATCACTGAGATATTGTTTTCCCCTCACTCTCTAACTGCTTACAGACAGGAGGTCACTAACTGACATGCCTGACTCACTGAATATGTAAACGTACGTACTATACGCTAATCACTGAGCTATTGTTTTCCCCTCACTCCCTACAGACAGGAGGTCACTAACTGACATGCCTGACTCACTGAATATGTATACGTACGTACTATACGCTAATCACTAAGCTATTGTTTTCCCGTCACTCCCTAACTAGTGGCCTACAGACAGGAAGATACTAACTGACATGCCTGACTCACTGAATATGTATACGTACGTACTATACTCTACTCACTGAGATATTGTTTTCCCCTCACTCCCTACAGACAGGAGGTCACTAACTGAAATGCCTGACTCACTGAATATGTAAACGTACGTACTATACGCTAATCACTGAGCTATTGTTTTCCCGTCACTCCCTACAGACAGGAGGTCACTAACTGACATGCCTGACTCACTGAATATGTAAACGTACGTACTATACGCTAATCACTGAGCTATTGTTTTCCCCTCACTCTCTAACTGCTTACAGACAGGAGGACACTAACTGACATGCCTGACTCACTGAATATGTAAACGTACGTACTATACGCTAATCACTAAGCTATTGTTTTCCCGTCACTCCCTACAGACAGGAGGTCACTAACTGACATGCCTGACTCACTGAATATGTAAACGTACGTACTATACGCTAATCACTGAGCTATTGTTTTCCCCTCACTCTCTAACTGCTTACAGACAGGAGGACACTAACTGACATGCCTGACTCACTGAATATGTAAACGTACGTACTATACGCTAATCACTAAGCTATTGTTTTCCCGTCACTCCCTAACTAGTGGCCTACAGACAGGAAGATACTAACTGACATGCCTGACTCACTGAATATGTATACGTACGTACTATACTCTACTCACTGAGATATTGTTTTCCCCTCACTCCCTACAGACAGGAGGTCACTAACTGAAATGCCTGACTCACTGAATATGTAAACGTACGTACTATACGCTAATCACTGAGCTATTGTTTTCCCGTCACTCCCTACAGACAGGAGGTCACTAACTGACATGCCTGACTCACTGAATATGTAAACGTACGTACTATACGCTAATCACTGAGCTATTGTTTTCCCCTCACTCTCTAACTGCTTACAGACAGGAGGACACTAACTGACATGCCTGACTCACTGAATATGTAAACGTACGTACTATACGCTAATCACTGAGTTATTGTTTTCCCCTCACTCTCTAACTGCTTACAGACAGGAGGTCACTAACTGACATGCCTGACTCACTGAATATGTAAACGTACGTACTATACGCTAATCACTGAGCTATTGTTTTCCCCTCACTCCCTACAGACAGGAGGTCACTAACTGACATGCCTGACTCACTGAATATGTAAACGTACGTACTATACGCTAATCACTGAGCTATTGTTTTCCCCTCACTCCCTGACTAGCGGCCTACAGACAGGAAGATACTAACGGACATGCCTGACTCACTGAATATGTAAACGTACGTACTATACGCTAATCACTGAGATATTGTTTTCCCCTCACTCCCTACAGACAGGAGGTCACTAACTGACATGCCTGACTCACTGAATATGTATACGTACGTACTATACGCTAATCACTGAGATATTGTTCTCCCCTCACTCCCTACAGACAGGAGGTCACTAACTGACATGCCTGACTCACTGAATATGTATACGTACGTACTATACGCTAATCACTAAGCTATTGTTTTCCCGTCACTCCCTAACTAGTGGCCTACAGACAGGAAGTCACTAACTGACATGCCTGACTCACTGAATATGTATACGTACGTACTATACGCTAATCACTGAGATATTGTTTTCCCCTCACTCCCTACAGACAGGAGGTCACTAACTGACATGCCTGACTCACTGAATATGTAAACGTACGTACTATACGCTAATCACTGAGCTATTGTTTTCCCCGTCACTCCCTGACTAGCGGCTTACAGACAGGAGGTCACTAACTGACATGCCTGACTCACTGAATATGTAAACGTACGTACTATACGCTAATCACTAAGCTATTGTTTTCCCCTCACTCCCTACAGACAGGAAGATACTAACTGACATGCCTGACTCACTGAATATGTAAACGTACGTACTATACGCTAATCACTGAGCTATTGTTTTCCCCTCACTCTCTAACTGCTTACAGACAGGAGGTCACTAACTGACATGCCTGACTCACTGAATATGTAAACGTACGTACTATACGCTAATCACTGAGTTATTGTTTTCCCGTCACTCCCTACAGACAGGAGGTCACTAACTGACATGCCTGACTCACTGAATATGTAAACGTACGTACTATACGCTAATCACTGAGCTATTGTTTTCCCGTCACTCCCTAACTAGCGGCCTACAGACAGGAGGTCACTAACTGACATGCCTGACTCACTGAATATGTAAACGTACGTACTATACGCTAATCACTGAGCTATTGTTTTCCCGTCACTCCCTAACTAGCGGCCTACAGACAGGAGGTCACTAACTGACATGCCTGACTCACTGAATATGTATACGTACGTACTATACGCTAATCACTGAGCTATTGTTCTCCGCTCACTCCCTACAGACAGGAGGACACTAACTGACATGCCTGACTCACTGAATATGTAAACGTACGTACTATACGCTAATCACTGAGCTATTGTTCTCCCCTCACTCCCTACAGACAGGAGGACACTAACTGACATGCCTGACTCACTGAATATGTAAACGTACGTACTATACGCTAATCACTGAGCTATTGTTTTCCCCTCACTCTCTAACTGCTTACAGACAGGAGGACACTAACTGACATGCCTGACTCACTGAATATGTAAACGTACGTACTATACGCTAATCACTGAGCTATTGTTTTCCCATCACTCCCTAACTAGCGGCCTACAGACAGGAAGATACTAACTGACATGCCTGACTCACTGAATATGTAAACGTACGTACTATACGCTAATCACTGAGCTATTGTTCTCCCCTCACTCCCTACAGACAGGAGGACACTAACTGACATGCCTGACTCACTGAATATGTAAACGTACGTACTATACGCTAATCACTGAGCTATTGTTTTCCCCTCACTCTCTAACTGCTTACAGACAGGAAGTCACTAACTGACATGCCTGACTCACTGAATATGTAAACGTACGTACTATACGCTAATTACTGAGCTATTGTTTTCCCGTCACTCCCTACAGACAGGAGGTCACTAACTGACATGCCTGACTCACTGAATATGTAAACGTACGTACTATACGCTAATCACTGAGCTATTGTTCTCCCCTCACTCCTTACAGACAGGAAGATACTAACTGACATGCCTGACTCACTGAATATGTATACGTACGTACTATACGCTAATCACTGAGTTATTGTTTTCCCCTCACTCTCTAACTGCTTACAGACAGGAGGTCACTAACTGACATGCCTGACTCACTGAATATGTATACGTACGTACTATACGCTAATCACTGAGCTATTGTTTTCCCCTCACTCCCTACAGACAGGAGGTCACTAACTGACATGCCTGACTCACTGAATATGTAAACGTACGTACTATACGCGAATCACTGAGCTATTGTTTTCCCATCACTCCCTAACTAGCGGCCTACAGACAGGAAGATACTAACTGACATGCCTGACTCACTGAATATGTAAACGTACGTACTATACGCTAATCACTGAGCTATTGTTCTCCCCTCACTCCCTAACTAGCGGCCTACAGACAGGAGGTCACTAACTGACATGCCTGACTCACTGAATATGTAAACGTACGTACTATACGCTAATCACTGAGCTATTGTTCTCCCCTCACTCCCTAACTAGCGGCCTACAGACAGGAGGTCACTAACTGACATGCCTGACTCACTGAATATGTAAACGTACGTACTATACTCTAATCACTGAGATATTGTTTTCCCCTCACTCCCTACAGACAGGAGGTCACTAACTGACATGCCTGACTCACTGAATATGTAAACGTACGTACTATACTCTAATCACTGAGCTATTGTTTTCCCCTCACTCCCTACAGACAGGAGGTCACTAACTGACATGCCTGAGTCACTGAATATGTAAACGTACGTACTATACGCTAATCACTAAGCTATTGTTTTCCCGTCACTCCCTAACTAGTGGCCTACAGACAGGAAGTCACTAACTGACATGCCTGACTCACTGAATATGTAAACGTACGTACTATACGCTAATCACTGAGATATTGTTTTCCCGTCACTCTCTAACTGCTTACAGACAGGAGGTCACTAACTGACATGCCTGACTCACTGAATATGTAAACGTACGTACTATACGCTAATCACTGAGATATTGTTTTCCCGTCACTCCCTACAGACAGGAGGTCACTAACTGACATGCCTGACTCACTGAATATGTAAACGTACGTACTATACGCTAATCACTGAGATATTGTTTTCCCGTCACTCCCTACAGACAGGAGGTCACTAACTGACATGCCTGACTCACTCATGATGGAGCTGTTATTAATAATATGAAGTTTGCTGAGGAACTGTAGTTTGTTTTATTTATAAAAAGAACAGGAGAGATGCACACAAATCAGCCTGGATTCCACTGAGGTGGTAAAGGTTGGAAACTGTTGGTAAGATAAAAATTCTTGATAGACTTTAATGGAGATAAAAACCTTTACCACTTCAATGGAAACGATCCCCATGTGCGTCTTCTCTGCTGGGAAATATAGGATAGAGTTAAAACAGCTACAATTGTTTCTGATCTCAGAGGGGCCGATAACCTTGTTCACATTCTTAAAGCGAAAGGAAATTAAAAAATTTTCTTTCATGATTTAGATAGACTAGCAATTTTAAACAACTTTCTAATTTACTTCTTTTATGAAATTTGCTTTATTCTCTTGATAATCTTTGCTGAAAAGCATATATGGATATGCTCAGAAGCTGCTGATTGGTGACTGCACATACTGTAGATGCCCTGTGTGATTGGCTCACCCAGGTGCATTCCTATGTCTTCAACAAAGAATATCTAAAGAATGAATAAAATGAAATAATTGAAGTAAATTGGAATGCTGATTAAAATAATATTCTTTGACTCATGAAAGAAAAAAATTGGGTTTAATGTTCCTTTAAGGGGGATGAGTAGAAGAAAGATATGGAACTTGCTATGGGCGCTATAAATATGTAGTGATGCCCGTGTTACTGTCTCTTCATGACATTTCTCTGAAATATTTTTGATACTTTTTGGTGGTTTATTCTTATTGTCCATTGCAGAACTTATGTTGCTCTCTTGGGTTCTATTCTGTCCCCAGGATGTACTGAGATGAATCCCACACTAGTGGGTACGAGACAGTTATGGGTAGTGGAACATATGATGATCCTACACGTGTGTAAATGTGATTGTGTGTGTGCGTGTGGCACTGCTGACAGATATGTAACAGCTCACTCCTTAATGAGAGATCTTCCTGGTCTTCTGTAGATGTCTCTAGCTATTTATGGTTAAACAAGAGAATACAGACCCCAGTTACCCATGGCCTGCAGAGCAGAATGAATCTCACGCATCACATTCCTGTACAGCTCTTTCTGCCAGTCCTCCAGATGCCGCCATTCCTCTGAAGAGAAGCAGGCCGCCACATCATGGAACGTCACCAGGGCCTAGGGCAGCAAGAGACAGGACATGGTTGTGACTAGGAGCGCAGCATCTACTAAGCTAAGTGGCTTTTATCTAATTAGGGCTGTGTGCGGCTTTCTCCTCCTGCTACAAGTGAGCATATTGCGCTGGGGCTAAGCAGTTTTCGTGCCTGACCGTCAGCACATAAAGGGTTACGTATTATACCCTCAGTCTTGCTACAATGGTCACTTGAGTTTCCTACTGAATAAGCTGTTTCTGTACCGCTGGACGGTGGTCACACGGTGCTCACAGACAAATGACAACATTCACTCCTCAAAGCTGAGCACCGTCTGCCAATCAGATCAGCCCACAATCATATACTCTTTACAAAACCATAAAGTGCAAGAAGCCATGTGACAGTATACTCACAGAGACACTCGCTATACTCAGTACTAATGTCTAATGACAGTATACTCACAGAGACACTCGCTATACTCAGTACAAATGTCTAATGACAGTATACTCACAGAGACACTCGCTATACTCAGTACTGATGTCTAATGACAGTATACTCACAGAGACACTCGCTATACTCAGTACAAATGTCTAATGACAGTATACTCACAGAGACACTCGCTATACTCAGTACTGATGTCTAATGACAGTATACTCACAGAGACACTCACTATACTCAGTACTGATGTCTAATGACAGTATACTCACAGAGACACTCGCTATACTCAGTACTGATGTCTAATGACAGTATACTCACAGAGACACTCGCTATACTCAGTACTGATGTCTAATGACAGTATACTCACAGAGACACTCGCTATACTCAGTACTGATGTCTAATGACAGTATACTCACAGAGACACTCGCAATACACAGTACTGATGTCTAATGACAGTATATTCACAGAGACACTCGCTATACTCAGTACTGAAGTCTAATGACAGTATACTCACAGAGACACTCGCTATACTCAGTACTGATGTCTTTTGACAGTATACTCACAGAGACACTCGCTATACTCAGTACTGAAGTCTAATGACAGTATACTCACAGAGACACTCGCTATACTCAGTACTAATGTCTAATGACAGTATACTCACAGAGACACTCGCTATACTCAGTACAAATGTCTAATGACAGTATACTCACAGAGACACTCGCTATACTCAGTACTGATGTCTAATGACAGTATACTCACAGAGACACTCGCTATACTCAGTACAAATGTCTAATGACAGTATACTCACAGAGACACTCGCTATACTCAGTACTGATGTCTAATGACAGTATACTCACAGAGACACTCACTATACTCAGTACTGATGTCTAATGACAGTATACTCACAGAGACACTCGCTATACTCAGTACTGATGTCTAATGACAGTATACTCACAGAGACACTCGCTATACTCAGTACTGATGTCTAATGACAGTATACTCACAGAGACACTCGCTATACACAGTACTGATGTCTAATGACAGTATATTCACAGAGACACTCGCTATACTCAGTACTGAAGTCTAATGACAGTATACTCACAGAGACACTCGCTATACTCAGTACTGATGTCTAATGACAATATACTCACAGAGACACTCGCTATACTCAGTACAAATGTCTAATGACAGTATACTCACAGAGACACTCGCTATACTCAGTACTGATGTCTAATGACAGTATACTCACAGAGAGACTTGCTATACTCAGTACTGATATCTAATGACAGTATACTCACAGAGACACTCGCTATACTCAGTACAAATGTCTAATGACAGTATACTCACAGAGACACTCGCTATACTCAGTACAAATGTCTAATGACAGTATACTCACAGAGACACTCGCTATACTCAGTACTGATGTCTAATAACAGTATACTCACAGAGACACTCGCTATACTCAGTACAAATGTCTAATGACAGTATACTCACAGAGACACTCGCTATACTCAGTACAAATGTCTAATGACACTATACTCACAGAGACACTCGCTATACTCAGTACTGATGTCTAATGACAGTATACTCACAGAGACACTCGCTATACTCAGAACTGATGTCTAATGACAGTATACTCACAGAGACACTCACTATACTCAGCACAAATGTCTAATGACAGAATACTCACAGAGACACTCGCTATACTCAATACTGATGTCTAATGACAGTATACTCACAGAGACACTCGCTATACTCAGTACAAATGTCTAATGACAGTATACTCACAGAGACACTCGCTATACTCAGTACTGATGTCTAATGACAGTATATTCACAGAGACACTCGCTATACTCAGTACTGAAATCTAATGACAGTATACTCACAGAGACACTCGCTATACTCAGTACTGATGTCTAATGACAGTATACTCACAGAGACACTCGCTATACTCAGTACTGAAGTCTAATGACAGTATACTCACAGAGACACTCGCTATACTCAGTACAAATGTCTAATGACAGTATACTCACAGAGACACTCGCTATACTCAGTACTGATGTCTAATGACAGTATACTCACAGAGACACTCGCTATACTCAGTACTGATGTCTAATGACAGTATACTCACAGAGACACTCGCTATACTCAGTACTGATGTCTAATGACAGTATACTCACAGAGACACTCGCTATACTCAGTACTGATGTCTAATGACAGTATACTCACAGAGACACTCGCTATACTCAGTACAAATGTCTAATGACGGTATACTCACAGAGACACTCGCTATACTCAGTACTGATGTCTAATGACAGTATACTCACAGAGACACTCGCTACACTCAGTACTAAAGTCTAATGACAGTATACTCACAGAGACACTCGCTATACTCAGTACTGATGTCTAATGACAGTATACTCACGGAGACACTCGCTATACTCAGTACTGAAGTCTAATGACAGTATACTCACAGAGACACTCGCTATACTCACTACTGATATCTAATGACAGTATACTCACAGAGACACTTGCTATACTCAGTACAAATGTCTAATGACAGTATACTCATAGAGACACTCGCTATACTCAGTACAAATGTCTAATGACAGTATACTCACAGAGACACTCGCTATACTCAGTACTGATGTCTAATGACAGTATACTCACAGAGACACTCGCTATACTCAGTACAAATGTCTAATGACGGTATACTCACAGAGACACTCGCTATACTCAGTACTGATGTCTAATGACAGTATACTCACAGAGACACTCGCTACACTCAGTACTAAAGTCTAATGACAGTATACTCACAGAGACACTCGCTATACTCAGTACTGATGTCTAATGACAGTATACTCACGGAGACACTCGCTATACTCAGTACTGAAGTCTAATGACAGTATACTCACAGAGACACTCGCTATACTCAGTACTGATATCTAATGACAGTATACTCACAGAGACACTTGCTATACTCAGTACTGATGTCTAATGACAGTATACTCATAGAGACACTCGCTATACTCAGTACAAATGTCTAATGACAGTATACTCACAGAGACACTCGCTATACTCAGTACTGATGTCTAATGACAGTATATTCAGAGACACTCGCTATACTCAGTACTGATGTCTAATGACAGTATACTCACAGAGACACTCGCTATACTCAGTACAAATGTCTAATGACAGTATACTCACAGAGACACTCGCTACACTCAGTACTAAAGTCTAATGACAGTATACTCATAGAGACACTCGCTATACTCAGTACTGATGTCTAATGACAGTATACTCACAGAGACACTCGCTATACTCAGTACTGAAGTCTAATGACAGTATACTCACAGAGACACTCGCTATACTCAGCACGGATGTCTAATGACAGTATACTCACAGAGACACTCGCTATACTCAGCACGGATGTCTAATGACAGTATACTCACAGAGACACTCACTATCCTCAGTACTGAAGTCTAATGACAGTATACTCACAGAGACACTCACTATCCTCAGTACGGATGTCTGACCGTATACTCACAGAGACACTGACTATCCTCAGTACTGATGTCTAATGACAGTATACTCACAGAGACACTCACTATCCTCAGTACTGAAGTCTAATGACAGTATACTCACAGCACAGAGAAACTCACTATCCTCAGTACTGAAGTCTAATGACAGTATACTCACAGCACAGAGAAACTCACTATCCTCTGTTACTAAGTAGCTCTCTGTTACAAGTAGCTCTCTGTTACTAAGTAGCTCTCTGTTACTAAGTAGCTCTCTGTTACTAAGTAGCTCTCTGATATTAAGTAGCTCTCTGTTACTAAGTAGCTCTCTGTTACTAAGTAGCTCTCTGTTACAAGTAGCTCTCTGTTACAAGTAGCTCTCTGTTACCAAGTAGCTCTCTGTTACCAAGTAGCTTTCTGTTACCAAGTAGCTCTCTGATACTAAGTAGCTCTCTGTTACCAAGTAGCTCTCTGTTACCAAGTAGCTCTCTGTTACTAAGTAGCTCTCTGATACAAGTAGCTCTTTGTTACTAAGTAGCTCTCTGTTACTAAGTAGCTCTCTGTTACTAAGTAGCTCTCTTTTACAAGTAGCTCTCTTTTACAAGTAGCTCTCTGTTACCAAGTAGCTCTCTGTTACCAAGTAGCTCTCTGTTACCAAGTAGCTCTCTGATACTAAGTAGCTCTCTGTTACCAAGTAGCTCTCTGTTACCAAGTAGCTCTCTGTTAACAAGTAGCTCTCTGTTAACAAGTAGCTCTCTGATACCAAGTAGCTCTCTGATACTAAGTAGCTCTCTGCTACTAAGTAGCTCTCTGATACTAAGTAGCTCTCTCTTACAAGTAGCTCTCTGTTACAAGTAGCTCTCTGTTACAAGTAGCTCTCTGTTACTAAGTAGCTCTCTGTTACTAAGTAGCTCTCTGTTACAAGTAGCTCTCTGTTACTAAGTAGCTCTCTGTTACAAGTAGCTCTCTGTTACTAAGTAGCTCTCTGTTACAAGTAGCTCTCTGTTACAAGTAGCTCTCTGTTACTAAGTAGCTCTCTGTTACTAAGTAGCTCTCTGTTACTAAGTAGCTCTCTGTTACTAAGTAGCTCTCTTTTACAAGTAGCTCTCTGTTACAAGTAGCTCTCTGTTACAAGTAGCTCTCTGTTACTAAGTAGCTCTCTGTTACTAAGTAGCTCTCTGTTACTAAGTAGCTCTCTGTTACTAAGTAGCTCTCTGTTACTAAGTAGCTCTCTGTTACTAAGTACCTCTCTGTTACTAAGTAGCGGAGTTACTCACTGAATCAATATTCACAATGCTTCTAATCCTACTTTATCTCATCTCTCTACAGGTATGTCTTCCTGCTTCTGCCTCCCTGACTGCTTTTAAACGCCCCTTTAATTTCTGCTAGAATTCCCTGGTATGTCTTCCTACTTCTGCCTCCCTGACTGCTTTTAAACGCCCCTTTAATTTCTGCTAGATTCCTCTGGTATGTTTTCCTGCTTCTGCCTCCCTGACTGCTTTTAAACGCCCCTTTAATTTCTGCTAGATTCCTCTAGTTTGTCTTCCTACTTCTGCCTCCCTGACTGCTTTTAAACGCCCCTTTAATTTCTGCTAGAATTCCCTGGTATGTCTTCCTACTTCTGCCTCCCTGACTGCTTTTAAACGCCACTTTAATTTCTGCTAGTATTCCCCGGTAACCATTCCTGTCTCCATTCTGCCTACTTGTAATCATTGTCTCAGATACTGCCTGACTAATACATCCTGCTCCCCCCCTCTAATTATTATTATTATTATACTTTATTTATGAAGCGCCAACATATTCCGCAGCGCTGTCCATGGATACAATTCATTTAAATAAAACAATGATATAAAACTTGTAAAAGACAGGACAACATTTGCAAACACATACAGGAGGGATTGAGGGCCCTATTCCCGTGGGAACTTACAATCAGGGGCGAAACTACAGGTGGTGCAGAGGTCGCAGGTGCGACTGGGCCCCTGAGGGTGGGGGCCCAGCTTTAAAAAATAAAAACGTTAACATACCACTGCATGCACTGATATCATGTGAGTGTGACATGTCTACAGGGGTTAGTGTTTCTGTTATACCCATTGGTGTTTATGTGTGTGTGTGTATGTATGTGACAGTGTGTGCATTTATGCATGTATATGTGTTTGTGTATGTTTGTGGAACCAGCAAATTACAGACCTTGTTACTACAGCATGGGGGGGGGGGGCAGGGGGTAAACAGTGTCACTATACAGTACCACTATATATAGTATGGGGGGTGGACCATGTCACTGAATACTGTGGTCACTTTATAAAGTACTGGGCGGGTAGGGTCAGGCCAGCCATCTCACCGGCAGATTACAGACTGTGTCACTAACTTACTATATACAGTACTGGGGGGTTAAATAGTGTCACTATATATATATTCAGTAATAGGGGGTCAGACCATCTCACAGACTGTGGGCTCAGGGTACCTCCTTTTGCAGACATGTAATCTGATTCTCATTTTTTTCTGTGTTAAATGTAAAAAAAAATATATGTATTAAATTCACCTTTTTTTTGGAGGGGGGAGGGGTGGTGGGGGGCCCCTTCTTAAATTCTTGCACCTGGGCCCTGTGGTTTCTAGTTACGCCTCTGCTTACAATCTAGAAGGGTAGGAGGTTGAGAAATAGGAGTTGAGGACTGCAAGATTGAGAAAGATGTTAATGCAGAGTTAGAGGAGGGAAATGTTAGGTAAGTGAAGTTAATTTATTATTAAGTTGGGTGGTCGGCTTCTCTGAACAGAAAAGTCTTCTGGGAACATTTAAAGGAAGAAAGATTAGGGCAAAGCCTGAAAGCACGAGGGAGAGTGTTCCAGAGGGTAGGTGCTGCACGGGGGAGAGTGTTCAAGAGGGTAGGCGCTGCACGAGGGAGAGTGTTCCAGAGGGTAGGCGCTGAACGAGGGAGAGTGTTCCAGAGGGTAGGCGCTGCACCAGGGAGAGTGTTCCAGAGGGTAGGCGCTGCACCAGGGAGAGTGTTCCAGAGGGTAGGCGCTGCACGAGGGAGAGTGTTCCAGAGGGTAGGCGCTGCATGAGGGAGAGTGTTCCAGAGGGTAGGCGCTGCACGAGGGAGAGTGTTCCAGAGGGTAGGCGCTGCACGAGGGAGAGTGTTCCAGAGGGTAGGCGCTGCACGAGGGAGAGAGTGTTCTTGAGGGTAGGCGCTGCACGAGGGAGAGTGTTCCAGAGGGTAGATGCTGCACGACAGAAGTCCTGCAGTCTAGCATGAGAGGAGGTGATAGTCGTGGATGCAAGGAGCAGGTAATTGTTGGATCTTAGTGGACGGGCTGGAGTATACTTGTGTATTAGAGAGGATAGGTAGAGGGGAGCGGCGTTGGTGAGAGCTTTGTATGTAAGGGTGAGAATTTCGAATTTAATTCTGCTGTGAATGGGGAGCCAATGAAGGGACTCGCAGAGAGGTGCAGCAGATACAGAGCGACGGGAAAGGTGGATCAGCCTGGTAGAGGCATTTAGGATGGATTGAAGGGGGGAGAGGCGGGAAAGAGGAAGGCCAGTGAGAAGGTTATTGCAGTAGTCAAGTCGGGAAATAACAAGGGAGTGGATTATTTCTTTGTGTTGTCAGCGCTCAGAAAAGGGCGAATTTTGGAAATATTGCGTAGATGGTTGCGGCAGGATGTAGAAAGAGATTGGATATAGGGGACGAAGGATAGATTTGAGTCAAGTGTGACTCCCAGGCAGCGGACTTGGGGCGATGGGGAAATGGTGATGCCGTCAACAGGGATAGAGAAGTCACAATTCGGCGTAGAGCTTGAGGGGGGGAATAAGAAGGAGCTCAGTCTTGGACATGTTAATCTTTAGGTGGTGAGAGGCCATCCAGGAAGAAATACCAGATAAGCAGTCGCTGACATGAGAAAGGACAAAGGGAGAGAGAGCAGGGGTGGAGAGGTAGATATGGGTGTCATCAGCATAGAGGTGATATTTGAAGCCATAACTGTTGGTAAGTTTACCCAGCTAGGAAGTGTAGAAGGAGAAGAGTAGAGGACCCAGAACAGATCCTTGAGGTACTCCAACAGACAGAGGCATAGGAGAGGAGACCATGAGGCGCACCCTTTGAAGGAAGTGTCAGTGCATCCACTACTTCCGCCTGAACATCCCTGGACCTGGACAGGTATCTGGGAAGTTTCTTGTTTAGATGAGAGGCCATGAGATCTATCTCTGGAAGCCCCCACATCTGAACAATCTGAGAAAACACATCTGGATGGAGAGACCACTCCCCTGGATGTAAAGTCTGGCGGCTGAGATAATCCGCCTCCCAATTGTCTACGCCTGGGATATGCACCGCAGATATTAGACAGGAGCTGGATTCCGCCCAGGCAAGTATCCGAGATACTTCTTTCATAGCTTGGGGACTGTGAGTCCCACCCTGATGATTGACATAAGCCACAGTTGTGATATTGTCCGTCTGAAAACAAATGAACGGTTCTCTCTTTAGTAGAGGCCAGAACTGAAGAGCCCTGAGAATTGCACGGAGTTCTAAAATATTTATTGGTAATTTTGCCTCTTGAGATTTCCAAACCCCTTGTGCTGTCAGAGATCCCCAAACAGCTCCCCAACCTGAAAGACTCGCATCTGTTGTGATCACAGTCCAGGTTGGTCGAACAAAAGAAGCCCCTTGAACCAAACAATGGTGATCTATCCACCATGTCAGAGAGTGTCATACATTGGGATTCAAGGATATTAATTGTGATATCTTTGTATAATCCCTGCACCATAGATTTAGCATACAAAGCTGTAGAGGTCTCATGTGAAAACGAGCAAAGGGGATTGCGTCCGATGCTGCAGTCATGAGACCTAAAACTTCTATGCACATAGCCACTGAAGGGAATGACTGAGACTGAAGGTGCCGGCAGGCTGCAACCAAATTTAAACGTCTCTTGTCTGTTAGAGACAGAGTCATGGACACTATAATCTATCTGGAAGCCTAAAAAGGTGACCCTTGTCTGAGGAATCAAGAAACTTTTTGGTAAATTGATCCTCCAACCATTTTCCGAAGAAACAACACTAGTTGATTTGTGTGAGATTCTGCAGTATGTAAAGACTGAGCTAGTACCAAGATATCGTCCAAATAAGGAAACACCGCAATACCCTGTTCTCTGATTACAGATAGTAGGGCACCCAGAACCTTTGAAAAGATTCTTGGAGCTGTTGCTAGGCCAAATGGAAGAGCAACAAATTGGTAGTGCTTGTCTAGAAAAGAGAATCTCAGAAACTGAAAATGTTCTGGATGAATCGGAATATGAAGGTATGCATCCTGCAAGTCTATTGTGGACATATAATGTCCTTGCTGAACAAAAGGCAGAATAGTCCTTATAGTCACTATCTTGAAAGTTGGTACTCTTACATAACGATTCAAAATTTTCAGATCCAGAACTGGTCTGAACAAATTTTCTTTCTTTGGTACAATGAATAGGTTTGAATAAAACCCCAAACCTTGTTCCTGAAGAGGAACTGGCATGATTACCCCTGAAGACTCCAGGTCTGAAACACACTTCAGAAAAGCCTGAGCTTTTACTGGATTTACAGGGATGCGTGAGAGAAAAAATCTTCTCACAGGAGGTCTTACTTTGAATCCTATTCGATACCCTTGAGAGACAATGCTCTGAATCCAATGATTTTGGACAGATTTTATCCAACAATCCTTGAAAAACCTTAATCTGCCCCCTACCAGCTGAGCTGGAATGAGGGCCGCACCTTCATGCGGACTTAGGGGCAGACTTTGGTTTCCTAAATGGCTTGGATTTATTCCAATTTGAGGAAGGCTTCCAACTGGAAGCAGATTCCTTGGGAGGAGGATTGAGTTTTTGTTCCTTATTCTGAAGAAAGGAACGAAAACGGTGAGAAGCCTTAGATTTACCTTAGATTTTTTTATCCTGAGGCAAAAAAAAACTCCTTTTCCTCCAGTGATAGTTGAAATAATAGAATCCAACTGAGAACCAAATAAATTATTACCTTGGAAAGAAAGAGATAGTAATCTAGATTTAGATGCCATATCAGCATTCCAAGATTTAAGCCATAAAGCTCTTCTAGCTAATACAGCTAAAGACATGGATCTAACATCAATTTTGATTATATCAAAAATTGCATCACAGGGGGGCGGAGCCAGCTTCAATGGCAGACAGACGTGTTTTTATGAAGCTCCTCATTTACAGCTATAATTGCACGATATAATTTATCTATAAGGGACATAAATCTTTTCCTTACTAACTCAGATAATACGTGCAGTCTCCTGAACTCCTGAGAACGCTAAAAAGGGATTAATCTATGAACATAAGTCCGAGCTATCTCCCTAAACTACGCCATGTGGTCTCCTCAGGAGATGCCTAACACGGCTGTTATGGAGGCTATAAACTCATGGGAGCAGCACATTTGGTTTCTCATAGAGGGGCACTTTCAGGCCATGAAGAAGGATATCATGCTTTTGATCTCTGCTTTTGCGCCACCATCAGAATATCAAGCAGCGGATACCGAATTTATTATTTATGGCAGGTCCTCTGCCCCAGCAGATTTTGATGCAGAGGCGATAAAGCACAGCGGAACCCTCACTGCACACGGCGACATACCGCCTAAGCCGACGCTAGTTCCAGACAAGCACTCACCTAAACCTTGTGTTAATGGACCTAACCTGGGAAGGTAGAAGCATCCCTATCGCAGGCCCGTAGAGGTGTCTAATCTTTTGAACCCCGGAAGTCTTGGAGAGGGTCCCCAGATGCATGCGAGACCAACACAGCTCCCTATTACACACAAGTCAGCCGCGAATTCCCAGTCCCTCCCTGAGGGTATTTTACGCAACGCTCTAGGATTCCATGGCCCAGATGGTGACCCGATTAAAGAAACAACAGGACTTACAGTTTTCCTAGCTGCGACCGCACCGCAATGGAGTGGCAGAGCACAACCTTTCATCAGGCTTAGATGTGTAGTCGGAGTGGGCTAAAGTAGCGGTAAGACCGGTCAGCGGAGCTAGCAAGCCCTCAGTACTCAGAATACGCTGCTCCCCTGACACAGAAATGTCTCTATGGCCGTAAAAGACTACCAGCATCCAGATGTTTGGACATTGAGGTCAGTTGGTGTGGGATAGGCCCCCTGGCAGAGGCCAAACGTGGACTGCTGTTAAAGAGTTTGATGACTTTATCTTTCTGCGCAATTTATAACATAGGGGCATAGTCTCCCACACGCATGTTTATGAGACATTCCTTTACAAATACAGTTAATGTTATGCTCAATAGTTTTACAGTTTGTTAGGTTATTATTGGCTTATCTCTATATACATTTTTGATTTATAAAGATATTTCATGTGTGCTTCAAGAGACTGGGTATACTATCATGATGCTCTTGACTATGGGACACAACATGCTCCCTAGCTAAGAATCATTGTTATGTTAAAGGGTACAAGTTAGTATCATTCTAGTATACTTCCTACGATCCATGTATTTTAGATATAAGACAGTATTCGTTGCCCTTTTACTATCATAGTCAAACCGGGTTACTTTAACATGTATACTGTATGACGCCATATTGATGGAGGAAGTATGTTTTATTACTTATCCACTTAGTTATAGGACTTATACTATTCTTATGTACCTAGGTTGTTCTATATTGATTGGGCTGCTAGTCAGCCACAGTAATGTCTACACTATTTTTATGTACCTAGGTTGTTCAGCATTTAATGTAATCATATTTAGCCACAGTAATGTCCACTAATAGTGAATATTTACTTCTAATTTATTTGTTGCTCTAACTGCGTATACTGTTCTCTGGACTCCAGCCATACCTATAGTACCGCTTTCTTCTTAGACTCTTACAGGCCTCAACTGAACTACCTATGCTTGGCTCACCAGTTACAGATATGTCTATAAAGCCATAGTTCTACAGGAAATTTATTTTTTGAGTTTGGCCTCAGGTTTATCCTGAAGGGTACTGGCCTTGATTAAGACCATTTATAACAGGCCACTCTGGTTCTGTCTGCATTTATGCCGTCATACTGAATGAGAAAGTATCCAGGGTATAATTCTGATCCACATTAGTCTATTATTATAACCCCTTCCTAATTTAGTATACTGTAATGCTATAACTAACACATATGACCCTTAAACTTGTGTTTTTTATATACTGTCCATATTCCTATACTCACCACATTACATAACATATTAGGAGCAAGATAGGGGAACTTTTGCTCTTGACCCTGGGGTATAGGGCCCATGCCCCTAAGTCAGAGCTATAATTTACAAGATGGTTTTTAGCGCCTTATTTCTGGTTTGTAGTGACCTATTCACAGTTTCCAGTGACCTATTTACAGTCTGTTAGCCGTAGTTTCTTGATGGATGGTCACCTACCTATAACCTCGGTTCCATATATACTCCTATTTGTTTACTATTTGTAACACATTTTGCAGTATCATACTGTATACTCATTGTCCTATGCTGTACCGAGGTCATCTAAAGCCTATACAGATAGTTTAGTACTGTGGATCACAATGATAGTTTTAGTATCCTTAACTACATATATTATTGCACTATTAGCGACTGTAAGTCATAGCATACTCTCTACCTTAGACTTATGGCTACCCGTTATTGAACACAAATCTGTGTTGTTCTAATACATATCCTGCTTACTTCCCTGCAGGCTTGTTTATTTCTAGGTGAAAAGTGTTATACTTAGATTCATTACTATGTCTTAGATTGTAGTGTTTAACACTGTGCAGTTTAATGTTGATATTGAATATTCCATGTGATTTACTGTGTACCCCACATTCTCCCCTTTCACATTATGCAGCTCCTTCAGGACAACAGTTGTATATATTACTCCATATTTGCAGATAACCCTAATATCAGACCTTCACAGGCCTTATGTTTTCTCACTTAGGGCTTGGAAAAAGACGTTTATCCTATATGGTATTAGGCAACATCTATGGCCTAGTTTCGCAACTGTTTGCCTGAGCTACTCCCTGGATAGTCATTATTAAAAAACATGACTGTAGCTATGAGTGTAAAGACAGGGTCAATATACTTATAAATCTCTTCCTACCAGATAGACTGCCTAAGCTCTCACCAGCCTACTTAATTAGGTTAGTTGTTAATTTTCTCTCTTTTAGTATGTTTTTATACTGCTAGGCTCCGCCCCCCCCCCCTTTTGGAGCTTATTTATTAAGCTAATCCCCTTTTACGGGGACTGGAGAAGTCGGTTTCGTATTTAGATACACTTCTCCTCTTGGTGATCCTACGGTTCACCATACCTGGTAAAGTATTTAAAACCTCACCTGATTAATACTGATACACTCGGTTCAAACCTATAAGTCACCTACTGTATTCTTTGAACTGAATAGTTGGTCTTTAGTGTTTTATTCTGATTTTTCTTTGTTCATCTGTTCAATATCTGCTTTTCTCATCATCCTCTAGGTGAAAATTGAAATCCTTATAGGAGATGATTCCTAAACTGACTTTATGAAGTCCCTAGAAAGTTGAGTTAATTGATAGTACTGAAGTACTAGTTGGACCCTGTGTTTTCAGTCTGTACACACAATTTAAAAATGAGGTTTATATTCTTATTCAACATAGTTAAAAATGAGGTTTATGCGGTAGATATTTTATCTCATGCTTGATATGCTTGATTTATATGATCTACATTCTCATCAACAGCTATATCTATTATGTCATTACAACAATATAATGTTTGCATATATGTACATCTTTTAGTCACCTGCGTTGTGACACCTGTTGTATTGCTTCATCCTCAATAAAGTGTTTTTAAAAAAAAAAAAATTGCATCACAAATAAAATGATTAGCATGTTGCAGTAAGCGAACAATGCTAGATATGTCAAAATCCAATTCATGTTGCGCTAAAGTTTCCAACCAGAAAGTTGATGCAGCCGCAACATCACCCAAAGAAATAGCAGGTCTGAGAAGATGACCTGAATATAAATAGGCCTTCCTTAGATAAGATTCAAGTTTCCTATCTAAAGGATCCCTAAAGGAAGTGCTATCTTCCATAGGAATAGTGGTACGTTTAGCAAGAGTAGAAATAGCCCCATCAACTTTGGGGACCTTTTCCCAAAACTCTATAGATTTTGCTGGTAAAGGATACAATCTCTTAAACCTTGAAGAAGGAATAAAGGAAGTACCTGGCTTATTCCATTCCCTAGAAATCATATCAGAAATAGCCTCAGGAATGGGAAAAAACACCTGGGGAAACCACAGGAGGTTTAAAAACAGTATTTAAACGTTTATTAGACTGAACGTCAATAGGACTGGTTACCTCAATATCCAAAGTAATTAACACTTCTTTTAATAAAGAACGCATATACTCTATTTTAAATAAATAAGTAGATTTGTCAGTGTCAATATCTGAGGAAGGATCTTCTGTTTCAGATAGATCCTCATCAGAAGAGGATGAATTATTATGTTGTTGGTCATTTGAAATTTCATCAGCTAAATGAGAAGTTTTAAAAGACCTTTTAAGTTTATTAGAAGGTGGAAATGCAGACAAAGCCTTCATAATAGAACCAGAAACAAATTCTTTAACATTTACAGGTATATCATGCACATTAGAAGTTGAAGGAACAGCAACAGGCAATGTACTATTACTGATAGAAACACTATCTGCATGTAAAAGTTTATCATGACAACTATTACAAATGACATTCGGTGGAATAATTTCTACAATTTTACAACAAATGCACTTAGCTTTTGTAGAACCCATGTCAGGCAGCAATGTTCCAGCAGAAACTTCAGAGGCAGGATCAGATTGGGACATCTTGCTCAATGCAAGAGAAAAAACAACATATAAAGCAAAATTATCTATTTCCTTAAATGACAGTTTCAGGAATGGGAAAAAATGCAAAAGCATAGGCCTCTTGATAGAAAAGAAAGCAGGAGGCAAACAACAATGGGGTATTGAAATAATGAAGAAAAATTGGCGCCAAGTATGACGCACAACGTAACGTAAACTTTTTTGGCGCCCAAAATGACCGGAAATGACACACTTGCGTCACTAATGACGCTGCCGTGTGAAAGGTCTCGACATCACGTATGACGCCGGAAATGACGAAGTTGCGTCAAAAACGTAATTTCCCACGCCAAAAAAGTTTGCGCCAAAAATGACGTAATAAAGTCTAACATTTGACGCACCCGCGGGCCTAATACCCGCAAATGCAAAAAAGTAGTCAATTTGAAAAAGACTAAACCCCAGGTAAGAAAACAGAATTTATGTTTACCTGATAAATTACTTTCTCCAACGGTGTGTCCGGTCCACGGCGTCATCCTTACTTGTGGGATATTCTCTTCCCCAACAGGAAATGGCAAAGAGCCCAGCAAAGCTGGTCACATGATCCCTCCTAGGCTCCGCCTACCCCAGTCATTCGACCGACGTTAAGGAGGAATATTTGCATAGGAGAAACCATATGGTACCGTGGTGACTGTAGTTAAAGAAAATAAATTATCAGACCTGATTAAAAAAACCAGGGCGGGCCGTGGACCGGACACACCGTTGGAGAAAGTAATTTATCAGGTAAACATAAATTCTGTTTTCTCCAACATAGGTGTGTCCGGTCCACGGCGTCATCCTTACTTGTGGGAACCAATACCAAAGCTTTAGGACACGGATGAAGGGAGGGAGCAAATCAGGTCACCTAAATGGAAGGCACCACGGCTTGCAAAACCTTTCTCCCAAAAATAGCCTCAGAAGAAGCAAAAGTATCAAACTTGTAAAATTTGGTAAAAGTGTGTAGTGAAGACCAAGTCGCTGCCCTACATATCTGATCAACAGAAGCCTCGTTCTTGAAGGCCCATGTGGAAGCCACAGCCCTAGTGGAATGAGCCGTGATTCTTTCGGGAGGCTGCCGTCCGGCAGTCTCGTAAGCCAATCTGATGATGCTTTTAATCCAAAAAGATAGAGAGGTAGAAGTTGCTTTTTGACCTCTCCTTTTACCGGAATAAACAACAAACAAGGAAGATGTTTGTCTAAAATCCTTTGTAGCATCTAAATAGAATTTTAGAGCGCGAACAACATCCAAATTGTGCAACAAACGTTCCTTCTTTGAAACTGGTTTCGGACACAGAGAAGGTACGATAATCTCCTGGTTAATGTTTTTGTTAGAAACAACTTTTGGAAGAAAACCAGGTTTAGTACGTAAAACCACCTTATCTGCATGGAACACCAGATAAGGAGGAGAACACTGCAGAGCAGATAACTCTGAAACTCTTCTAGCAGAAGAAATTGCAACTAAAAAACAAAACTTTCCAAGATAATAACTTAATATCAACGGAATGTAAGGGTTCAAACGGAACCCCCTGAAGAACTGAAAGAACTAAGTTGAGACTCCAAGGAGGAGTCAAAGGCTTGTAAACAGGCTTAATTCTAACCAGAGCCTGAACAAAGGCTTGAACATCTGGCACAGCTGCCAGCTTTTTGTGAAGTAACACAGACAAGGCAGAAATCTGTCCCTTCAGGGAACTAGCAGATAATCCTTTTTCCAATCCTTCTTGAAGGAAGGATAGAATCTTAGGAATCTTAACCTTGTCCCAAGGGAATCCTTTAGATTCACACCAACAGATATATTTTTTCCAAATTTTGTGGTAAATCTTTCTAGTTACAGGCTTTCTGGCCTGAACAACAGTATCGATAACAGAATCTGAGAACCCTCGCTTCGATAAGATCAAGCGTTCAATCTCCAAGCAGTCAGCTGGAGTGAAACCAGATTCGGATGTTCGAACGGACCCTGAACAAGAAGGTCTCGTCTCAAAGGTAGCTTCCAAGGTGGAGCCGATGACATATTCACCAGATCTGCATACCAAGTCCTGCGTGGCCACGCAGGAGCTATCAAGATCACCGACGCCCTCTCCTGATGGATCCTGGCTACCAGCCTGGGGATGAGAGGAAACGGCGGGAACACATAAGCTAGTTTGAAGGTCCAAGGTGCTACTAGTGCATCCACTAGAGCCGCCTTGGGATCCCTGGATCTGGACCCGTAGCAAGGAACTTTGAAGTTCTGACGAGAGGCCATCAGATCCATGTCTGGAATGCCCCACAGCTGAGTGACTTGGGCAAAGATTTCCGGATGGAGTTCCCACTCCCCCGGATGCAATGTCTGACGACTCAGAAAATCCGCTTCCCAATTTTCCACTCCTGGGATGTGGATAGCAGACAGGTGGCAGGAGTGAGACTCCGCCCATAGAATGATTTTGGTCACTTCTTCCATCGCTAGGGAACTCCTTGTTCCCCCCTGATGGTTGATGTACGCAACAGTTGTCATGTTGTCTGATTGAAACCGTATGAACTTGGCCCTCGCTAGCTGAGGCCAGGCCTTGAGAGCATTGAATATCGCTCTCAGTTCCAGAATATTTATCGGTAGAAGAGATTCTTCCCGAGACCAAAGACCCTGAGCTTTCAGGGATCCCCAGACCGCGCCCCAGCCCATCAGACTGGCGTCGGTCGTGACGATGACCCACTCCGGTCTGCGGAATGTCATCCCTTGTGACAGGTTGTCCAGGGACAGCCACCAACGGAGTGAGTCTCTGGTCCTCTGATTTACTTGTATCTTCGGAGACAAGTCTGTATAGTCCCCATTCCACTGACTGAGCATGCACAGTTGTAATGGTCTTAGATGAATGCGCGCAAAAGGGACTATGTCCATTGCCGCTACCATCAAGCCGATCACTTCCATGCACTGCGCTATGGAAGGAAGAGGAACGGAATGAAGTATCCGACAAGAGTCTAGAAGTTTTGTTTTTCTGGCCTCTGTCAGAAAAATCCTCATTTCTAAGGAGTCTATTATTGTTCCCAAGAAGGGAACCCTTGTTGACGGAGATAGAGAACTCTTTTCCACGTTCACTTTCCATCCGTGAGATCTGAGAAAGGCCAGGACAATGTCCGTGTGAGCCTTTGCTTGAGGAAGGGACGACGCTTGAATCAGAATGTCGTCCAAGTAAGGTACTACAGCAATGCCCCTTGGTCTTAGCACAGCTAGAAGGGACCCTAGTACCTTTGTGAAAATCCTTGGAGCAGTGGCTAATCCGAAAGGAAGCGCCACGAACTGGTAATGCTTGTCCAGGAATGCGAACCTTAGGAACCGATGATGTTCCTTGTGGATAGGAATATGTAGATACGCATCCTTTAAATCCACCGTGGTCATGAATTGACCTTCCTGGATGGAAGGAAGAATAGTTCGAATGGTTTCCATCTTGAACGATGGAACCTTGAGAAACTTGTTTAAGATCTTGAGATCTAAGATTGGTCTGAACGTTCCCTCTTTTTTGGGAACTATGAACAGATTGGAGTAGAACCCCATCCCTTGTTCTCTTAATGGAACAGGATGAATCACTCCCATTTTTAACAGGTCTTCTACACAATGTAAGAATGCCTGTCTTTTTATGTGGTCTGAAGACAACTGAGACCTGTGGAACCTCCCCCTTGGGGGAAGCCCCTTGAATTCCAGAAGATAACCTTGGGAGACTATTTCTAGCGCCCAAGGATCCAGAACATCTCTTGCCCAAGCCTGAGCGAAGAGAGAGAGTCTGCCCCCCACCAGATCCGGTCCCGGATCGGGGGCCAACATTTCATGCTGTCTTGGTAGCAGTGGCAGGTTTCTTGGCCTGCTTTCCCTTGTTCCAGCCTTGCATTGGTCTCCAAGCTGGCTTGGCTTGAGAAGTATTACCCTCTTGCTTAGAGGACGTAGCACTTTGGGCTGGTCCATTTCTACAAAAGGGACGAAAATTAGGTTTATTTTTTGCCTTGAAAGGCCGATCCTGAGGAAGGGCGTGGCCCTTACCCCCAGTGATATCAGAGATAAAAACTACAGTTAAACACTAAAAAACTCTAAGCCATCTCCGTGGAGATGTTGCCTGTACAACGGCAAAGAGAATGACTGGGGTAGGCGAAGCCTAGGAGGGATCATGTGACCAGCTTTGCTGGGCTCTTTGCCATTTCCTGTTGGGGAAGAGAATATCCCACAAGTAAGGATGACGCCGTGGACCGGACACACCTATGTTGGAGAAATAAATTTCTTAAAGTGTTTATATTCCCAAATATGAAACTGACAGTCTGCAGAAGGAAATACATGAACCTGACTCATGGCAAATATAAGTACAATACATATATTTAGAACTTTATATAATTTGCATAAAGTGCCAAACCATAGCTGAGAGTGTCTTAAGTAAATGAAGACATACTTACCAAAAGACACTCATCCACATATAGCAGATAGCCAAACCAGTACTAAAACAGTTCTTAGTAGAGGTAATGGTAAATTTGAGTATATTGTCGATCTGAAAAGGGAGGTAGGAGATGAATCTCTACGACCGATAACAGAGAACCCATGAAAAAGACCCCCGTTAGAGAAATCATCGTATTCAATAGGTTATACTCCCTTCATGTCCCTCTGACATTAGCTGTACTCTGAGAGGAATCGGGCTTCAACAATGCTGAGAAGCGCATATCAACGTAGAAATCTTAGCACAAACTTACTTCACCCCCTCAAAACTGAATTGTGGGTGTGGTGAGGGGTGTATTTATAGGCATTTTGAGGTTTGGGAAACTTTGCCCCTCCTGGTAGGATTGTATATCCCATATGTCACTAGCTCACGGACTCTTGCCAATTACATGAAAGAAATATATATATATATATATATATATATATATACATACAGTTTGTAAGTGCATGCACTCTCACCATAACTCTTCAGCTGCCAGGGTGCTATAAAAAATATCCATAGATCCAATAATAAATAAGCACTCGCTGGACTTTGGCCAGCTGTGTGAAAAAAAACAGAATTTATGTTTACCTGATAAATTACTTTCTCCAACGGTGTGTCCGGTCCACGGCGTCATCCTTACTTGTGGGATATTCTCTTCCCCAACAGGAAATGGCAAAGAGCCAGCAAAGCTGGTCACATGATCCCTCCTAGGCTCCGCCTACCCCAGTCATTCGACCGACGTTAAGGAGGAATATTTGCATAGGAGAAACCATATGATACCGTGGTGACTGTAGTTAAAGAAAAAAAAATTATCAGACCTGATTAAAAAAACCAGGGCGGGCCGTGGACCCGGCACACCCGTTGAGAAAGTAATTTATAAGGTAAACATAAATTCTGTTTTCTCCAACAAAGGTGTGTCCGGTCCACGGCGTCATCCTTACTTGTGGGAACCAATACCAAAGCTTTAGGACACGGATGAAGGGAGGGAGCAAATCAGGTCACCTAAATGGAAGGCACCACGGCTTGCAAAACCTTTCTCCCAAAAATAGCCTCAGAAGAAGCAAAAGTATCAAACTTGTAAAATTTGGTAAAAGAGTGCAGTGAAGACCAAGTCGCTGCCCTACATATCTGATCAACAGAAGCCTCGTTCTTGAAGGCCCATGTGGAAGCCACAGCCCTAGTGAAAGGAGCTGTGACCCTTTCAGGAGGCTGCCGTCCGGCAGTCTCGTAAGCCAATCTGATGATACTTTTAATCCAAAAAGAGAGAGAGGTAGAAGTTGCTTTTTGACCTCTCCTTTTACCAGAATAAACAACAAACAAGGAAGATGTTTGTCTAAAATCCTTTGTAGCATCTAAATAGAATTTTAGAGCGCGAACAACATCCAAATTGTGCAACAAACGTTCCTTCTTCGAAACTGGTTTCGGACACAGAGAAGGCACGACTATCTCCTGGTTAATGTTTTTGTTAGAAACAACTTTTGGAAGAAAACCAGGTTAGTACGTAAAACCACCTTATCTGCATGGAACACCAGATAAGGAGGAGAACACTGCAGAGCAGATAATTCTGAAACTCTTCTAGCAGAAGAAATTGCAACCAAAAACAAAACCTTCCAAGATAATAACTTAATATCAACGGAATGTAAGGGTTCAAACGGAACCCCCTGAAGAACTGAAAGAACTAAGTTGAGACTCCAAGGAGGAGTCAAAGGTTTGTAAACAGGCTTGATTCTAACCAGAGCCTGAACAAAGGCTTGAACATCTGGCACAGCTGCCAGCTTTTTGTGAAGTAACACAGACAAGGCAGAAATCTGTCCCATCAAGGAACTTGCAGATAATCCTTTTTCCAATCCTTCTCGAAGGAAGGATAGACTCTTAGGAATCTTAACCTTGTCCCAAGGGAATCCTTTAGATTCACACCAACAGATATATTTTTTCCAAATTTTGTGGTAAATTTTTCTAGTTACAGGCTTTCTGGCCTGAACAAGAGTATCAATAACAGAATCTGATAACCCTCGCTTTGATAAGATCAAGCGTTCAATCTCCAAGCAGTCAGCTGGAGTGGGACCAGATTCGGATGTTCGAACGGACCTTGAACAAGAAGGTCTCGTCTCAAAGGTAGCTTCCATGGTGGAGCCGATGACATATTCACCAGATCTGCATACCAAGTCCTGCGTGGCCACGCAGGAGCTATCAAGATCACCAACGCCCTCTCCTGATTGATCCTGGCTACCAGCCTGGGGATGAGAGGAAACGGCGGGAATACATAGGCTAGTTTGAAGGTCCAAGGTGCTACTAGTGCATCTACTAGAGTCGCCTTGGGATCCCTGGATCTGGACCCGTAGCAAGGAACCTTGAAGTTCTGACGAGAGGCCATCAGATCCATGTCTGGAATGCCCCACAGTTGAGTGATTTGGGCAAAGATTTCCGGATGGAGTT
This sequence comes from Bombina bombina, assembly GCF_027579735.1. Lineage (NCBI taxonomy): Eukaryota > Metazoa > Chordata > Amphibia > Anura > Bombinatoridae > Bombina > Bombina bombina. The sequence continues at coordinate 21,432,897 of NC_069502.1, read as the reverse complement.
CCCACTCCCCCGGATGCAATGTCTGACGACTCAGAAAATCCGCTTCCCAATTTTCCATTCCTGGGATGTGGATTGCAGACAGGTGGCAGGAGCGAGTCTCCGCCCATTGAATGATTCTGGTCACTTCTTCCATCGCCAGGGAACTCCTTGTTCCCCCCTGATGGTTGATGTACGCAACAGTCGTCATGTTGTCTGATTGAAACCGTATGAACTTGGCCCTCGCTAGCTGAGGCCAAGCCTTGAGAGCATTGAATATCGCTCTCAGTTCCAGAATATTTATCGGTAGAAGAGATTCTTCCCGAGACCAAAGACCCTGAGCTTTCAGGGATCCCCAGACGCGCCCCAGCCCATCAGACTGGCGTTGGTCGTGACAATGACCCACTCTGGTCTGCGGGAGGTCACCCCTTGTGACAGGTTGTCCAGGGACAGCCACCAACGGAGTGAGTCTCTGGTCCTCTGATTTACTTGTATCTTCGGAGACAAGTCTGTATAGTCCCCATTCCACTGACTGAGCATACACAGTTGTAATGGTCTTAGATGAATGCGCGCAAAAGGAACTATGTCCATTGCCGCTACCATCAAACCTATCACTTCCATGCACTGCGCTATGGAAGGAAGAGGAACGGAATAAAGTATCCGACAAGAGCTTAGAAGTTTTGTTTTTCTGGTCTCTGTCAGAAAAATCCTCATTTCTAAGGAGTCTATTATTGTTCCCAAGAAGGGAACTCTTGTCGACGGAGATAGAGAACTCTTTTCCACGTTCACTTTCCATCCGTGAGATCTGAGAAAGGCCAGGACTATGTCCGTGTGAGCCTTTGCTTGAGGAAGGGACGACGCTTGAATCAGAATGTCGTCCAAGTAAGGTACTACAGCAATGCCCCTTGGTCTTAGCACCGCCAGAAGGGACCCTAGTACCTTTGAGAAAATCCTTGGAGCAGTGGCTAATCCGAAAGGAAGCGCCACGAACTGGTAATGTTTGTCCAGGAATGCGAACCTTAGGAACCGATGATGTTCCTTGTGGACAGGAATATGTAGATACGCATCCTTTAAATCCACCGTGGTCAAGAATTGACCTTCCTGGATGGAAGGATTGTTCGAATGGTTTCCATTTTGGACGATGGAACCTTGAGAAACTTGTTTAGGATCTTGAGATCTAAGATTGGTCTGAACGTTCCCTCTTTTTTGGGAACTACGAACAGATTGGAGTAGAACCCCATCCCTCGTTCTCTTAATGGAACAGGATGAATCACTTCCAGAAGATAACCTTGGGAGACTATTTCTAGCGCCCAAGGATCCAGAACATCTCTTGCCCCAAGCCTGAGTGAAGAGAGAGAGTCTGCCCCCCACCAAATCCGGTCCCGGATCGGGGGCCCGCATCTCATGCTGTCTTGGGAGCAGTGGCAGGTTTCTTGGCCTGCTTTCCTTTGTTCCAGCCTTGCATAGGTCTCCAGGCTGGATTGGCTTGAGAAGTATTACCCTCCTGCTTAGAGGACGTAGCACTTGGGGCTGGTCCGTTTCTGCGAAAGGGACGAAAATTAGGTTTATTTTTGGCCTTGAAAGACCTATCCTGAGGAAGGGCGTGGCCCTTGCCCCCAGTGATATCAGAGATAATCTCTTTCAAGTCAGGGCCAAACAGTGTTTTCCCCTTGAAGGAATGTCAAGCAATTTGTTCTTGGAAGACGCATCCGCTGACCAAGATTTTAACCAAAGCGCTCTGCACGCCACAATAGCAAACCCAGAATTTTTCGCCGCTAACCTAGCCAATTGCAAGGTGGCGTCTAGGGTGAAAGAATTAGCCAATTTAAGAGCACGAATTCTGTCCATAATCTCCTCATAAGAAGAAGAATTACTAATAATCGCCTTTTCTAGCTCATCGAACCAGAAACACGCGGCTGTAGTGACAGGGACAATGCATGCAATTGGTTGTAGAAGGTAACCTTGCTGAACAAACATCTTTTTTAGCAAACCTTCTAATTTTTTATCCATAGGATCTTGGAAAGCACAACTATCTTCTATGGGTATAGTGGCGCGCTTGTTTAGAGTAGAAACCGCCCCCCTCGACCTTGGGGACTGTCTGCCATAAGTCCTTTCTGGGGGTCGACTATAGGAAACAATTTTTTAAATATGGGGGGAGGTACGAAAGGTATACCGGGCCTGTCCCATTCTTTATTAACAATGTACGCCACCCGCTTGGATATAGGAAAAGCTTCGGGGGGCCCCGGGGCCTCTAGGAACTTGTCCATTTTACATAGTGTTTCTGGAATGACCAGATAATCACAATCATCCAAATTGGATAACACCTCCTTAAGCAGAGCGCGGAGATGTTCCAACTTAAATTTAAAAGTAATCACATCAGGTTCAGCTTGTTGAGAAATTTTTCCTGAATCTGAAATTTCTCCCTCAGACAAAACCTCCCTGGCCCCCTCAGACTGGTGTAGGGGCCCTTCAGAAACAATATCATCAGCGTCTCTCATGCTCTTCAGTATTTTCTAAAACAGAGCAGTCGCGCTTTCGCTGATAAGTGGGCATATTGGCTAAAATGTTTTTGATAGAATTATCCATTACAGCCGTTAATTGTTGCATAGTAAGGAGTATTGGCGCGCTAGATGTACTAGGGGCCTCCTGTATGGGCAAGACTGGTGTAGACGAAGGAGGGGATGATGCAGTACCATGCTTACTCCCCTCACTTGAGGAATCATCTTGGGCATCATTTTTACTAAATTTTTTATGACATAAATCACATCTATTTAAATGAGAAGGAACCTTGGCTTCCCCACAGTCAGAACACAATCTATCTGGTAGTTCAGACATGTTAAACAGGCATAAACTTGATAACAAAGCACAAAAAACGTTTTAAAATAAAACCGTTACTGTCACTTTAAATTTTAAACTGAACACACTTTATTACTGCAATTGCGAAAAAAGTATGAAGGAATTGTTCAAAATTCACCAAAATTTCACCACAGTGTCTTAAAGCCTTAAAAGTATTGCACACCAAATTTGGAAGCTTTAACCCTTAAAATAACGGAACCGGAGCCGTTTTTTATATTTAACCCCTTTACAGTCCCTGGAATCTGCTTTGCTGAGACCCAACCAAGCCCAAAGGGGAATACGATACCAAATGATGCCTTCAGAAAGACTTTTCTATGTATCAGAGCTCCACACACATGCAGCTGCATGCCATGCTGTTCTCAAAAACAAGTGCGCCATACCGGCGCGAAATGAGGCTCTGACTATGATTAGGGAAAGCCCCTATAGAATAAAGTGTCTAAAACAGTGCCTGCCGATATTATTTTACAAAAAATACCCAGATTAAATGATTCCTCAAGGCTAAATATGTGTAAATATGATCGATTTAGCCCAGAAAATGTCTACAGTCTTAATAAACCCTTGTGAAGCCCTTATTTACTGTCTGAATAAAAATGGCTTACCGGATCCCATAGGGAAAATGACAGCTTCCAGCATTACATCGTCTTGTTAGAATGTGTCATACCTCAAGCAGCAAAAGACTGCTCACTGTTCCCCCAACTGAAGTTAATTCCTCTCAACAGTCCTGTGTGGAACAGCCATGGATTTTAGTAACGGTTGCTAAAATCATTTTCCTCATACAAACAGAAATCTTCATCTCTTTTCTGTTTCAGAGTAAATAGTACATACCAGCACTATTTTAAAATAACAAACTCTTGATTGAATAATAAAAACTACAGTTAAACACTAAAAAACTCTAAGCCATCTCCGTGGAGATGTTGCCTGTACAACGGCAAAGAGAATGACTGGGGTAGGCGGAGCCTAGGAGGGATCATGTGACCAGCTTTGCTGGCTCTTTGCCATTTCCTGTTGGGGAAGAGAATATCCCACAAGTAAGGATGACGCCGTGGACCGGACACACCTATGTTGGAGAAATATATTTATTGTGACGTTTCGGGACAACAAACAGTCCCTTCCTCTGACAAACAACAATACAAACTGACAAAAATTTAAAGGTGAATAGAACCCTCCCCTGATTATTGATCCAATCAGTGCACATATTGTATAAAGACAGGAGAAACAAACCCCCTGATAGGATAATCATGTAGAAAAAAGCAACCTGATAGGCTGAAGCCAAAGTGTTAATGGTGAAGCGTGAAATAACTAAAAGTGACTAAAAGTAATAAGAAATTGTCCCCTTGCACCGCAAAAGAGAAACTGACATAGACCAACCTTGCTGAACATAAACTAATGAGACCGTTGTTCAGTTACAAAAACAACAAACCAAATCCTATCCACGAATTTCAACCAATCAAAACATAGTGAGCCACACACTCCCATCCATTGGCCAATCACATGGAAACAAACAGACATTGGTCTATCATGGACACAGCCGCCCCGTATGTAAGCCCTGATAGCTGTCATTGTAAAGACACCTCTAGGTAGAATGAATCAACTATCACTTCAAGCTTGCCGACACTAAAAACTAAAACAACTTGCAGGTACTAAAGAAACTAGAAGTGAGACACGCATCCCGTGCTTATTAACATAAGCTTCCCATGCTTGCTGACATTAACTCCCATAAATACTCAGTAAACCCCACAGCGCAAACGGGCACGGGTACAAGCATAAGTGCTTTACATAAGGCGATATAAGTAGCAGCCCATTAGGTATTACTGTCACAAAGACGGGCTGATCGGAGCAGTATATCATAAATTTATGCACACTCCGTGATAAACAAACAAACCCTCTTGACAGCCACCAATCACCACAGGCTATTCTCCTGGACTCCACCCGGTTGTTAAACCGCGCCAATGGACGTGAAGCATCAAGTAAACACAGACCTCCCCTACCGATGACGGCCCTCCTGTGTGTACACAATGAGCCGTATTAGATCACTGTGTGTCAGGAGACCGTGAGCCTTCAAAGAAAAAGTTAGGCACGAGTGGATCAGCAGCTCCATGAAGCTACCGCTCACATAACAAATAAATAAATCAACTATTACAAATATAATCCCACCGTATAGGCAATGCCCAGTGGCTTAATGAAACACCATAAAGCAAACAGTGAACCGTGAAAAACACCAGTGGGGAAATGGGGAACACACGCCCCAAAACACAACAATGAAAATTTCACCATAAAAATTCCAACTGACCCCAATTGCATAATAGTATATATATATATAGTCTGTAAGACATAGTCACAGCATATCTAAATAATCAATAAGAACGGACTCATAAACAATAATGGCTGAGACTGCCAAAATCAAAACCTTTGACTAACCAACGTACATACTCTAGTGGGAGGGTAGCAAAACAATATGAGAGGTAAAGTAAACAATAAAAATGTAAAATTAACAATAAACTATGTCAGTCATCAGCGGGCAAAGGGACAAAATGAAAATTAAAAACATCAATAAAAGCACTAAGATGTGTCACACCTATCAAAATATGGAGGACAATTTAAGTGTGTTAGAGACATTAGAGAAGATTTTAGAGAAGATTATAGAGGAACAAATAACTCATATTCAGGGAGCAGAATATGAAAAAGCGAAATAATTACTTCATGATGAACACTAATTATAAAGATGGATACAATAATATATGTATAATGAATCTAGATGTTTATAACAAACCATTAGCAGATAGAAAGAGAGATAGATGGATATATCATCTCCAAATTGACAATGAGCTCTCATAAAGACCATGGACTCTCATCGGATCTGTGGACTCTCTATCAAGGGCGACAATGGATAATTTATTAGAGGAAACACTGCCATCCTGTGTGGACATTAAGACCCCTAGGTTGTAAAGTACCCAATTCAAAAATCCATCTAGCTTCTTTTCGTAAAAGGATAGTAGCTCTGTCACCTCCCCTACTCAAATTTGGAACATGATCAATAATTCTAAATCGCATATCTGTAGCTGAATGTCCAGATTCCAGGAAGTGGCGGGCCACTGGTTGGTCTGTTTTTCCGTTCTTGATGGCCAATCTAATGCTGTATCTATGGTTGGCCATCCTGGTCCTGGCGTCGTCTGTGGTTTTTCCGGTATAATACTTGCCACATGGGCAGTTCAGGAGGTACACAATGTGTGTAGTAGTGCAGGTCACCGCATGTTTGATCTTGTATTTCTTCCTGCGTTCAGGATGTTGGAACTGGGTGCCCGTGATCATAGCATTACACGTCACACATCCAAGGCAGCGATAGCAGCCAGCTTTTCTCCCCAGCCAGGTGGGTGGTGTCCTGACTGTTAGCTCCGTCTTCATCAGGAGGTCTCTAAGGTTCCGACCCCTTCTGTATCCCACCCGTGGCGTTTTCCATGTTTTAAATGGTAGAGTATGGTCAGCCTCAAGTAATTTCCACTCATCTTTTAGTGTCTTAATGATCAGGTGTTTATCAGGTGTATAGGAGGTTACGAAAGTCATCTGTTGCAATTTTGGATTTTCAGAAGTGTCTGTTCTTCCTTGAGTACTTGCCAGTGTACGCATTTCAGCTAGTAATTTTCGAGTGTAGCCTCTCTCAATGAAACGCTGTGTCATTTCTTCAATTTGAATGGAGCACTTTTCTTTGTCTGTGTTGTTTCTCATAACCCGTTGAAATTGTGCTTTAGGGATATTTTTGACCAGATTCGGTTGGTGGCAACTGCGAGCGTGCAGGATAGAATTCCTGTCGGTTGTTTTCCTGTAGAGAGTAGTGCCCAAAATGGTATCCTTCTTAAAAACTCTCACGTCTAGATAGTCAACCATATCAAGGCTCGTGGTGGAACTGAATCGTATGGTACTCTTCATTTCATTGAGGCTCACAATCCAAGCATCTAATGTCAAAGGCCCATCTTGCCAGATTAGGAACAGATCGTCGATGTAGCGACAATATTTGATTTCTGGTTTATCAAAAATTCTGATGGCATTTACTTCATAATCGGCCATAAAGAGATTGGCTAGCGTCGGGGCCACATTTGACCCCATCGCCGTTCCGGAGATTTGTAAATAGTAGATCTTATCAAATAAAAAATAATTTTCTGAGAGACACATGTCAAGCAGGGTTACTAATACCTCCTCCAATGGGCCAATGTATGGTATCCGTCTAAGACACTTGGCCACTGCTGCTATACCTGATGCATGCGGAATGACGGTGTACAAACTCGAAACGTCCAGCGTGACCAGAATGTCAGATGACTTGATGTCTGTAAGCTGTAAGATATGTGTTATAAAATCAGTAGAATCCCATATGTAAGACTTCTGTTGCTTTACCCATGGCTGCAGGTAGAAATCCACAAATTCTGCTAGGGGCTGAAGAAGAGAGCCGTCATTCCGCATGCATCAGGTATAGCAGCAGTGGCCAAGTGTCTTAGACGGATACCATACATTGGCCCATCGGAGGAGGTATTAGTAACCCTGCTTGACATGTGTCTCTCAGAAAATTATTTTTTATTCGATAAGATCTACTATTTACAAATCTCCAGAACGGCGATGGGGTCAAATGTGGCCCCGACGCTAGCCAATCTCTTTATGGCCGATTATGAAGTAAATACCATCAGAATTTTTGATAAACCAGAAATCAAATATTATTGTCGCTACATCGACGATCTGTTCCTAATCTGGCAAGATGGGCCTTTGACATTAGATGCTTGGATTGTGAGCCTCAATGAAATGAAGAGTACCATACGATTCAGTTCCACCACGAGCCTTGATATGGTTGACTATCTAGACGTGAGAGTTTTTAAGGATACCATTTTGGGCACTACTCTCTACAGGAAAACAACCGACAGGAATTATATCCTGCACGCTCCAAGTTGCCACCAACCGAATCTGGTCAAAAATATCCCTAAAGCACAATTTCAATGGGTTATGAGAAACAACAGACACGAAGAAAAGTACTCCATTCAAATTGAAGAAATGACACAGCGTTTCATTGAGAGAGGCTACAATCGAAAATTACTAGCTGAAATGCGTACACTGGCAAGTACTCAAGGAAGAA
>NC_069502.1:21384952-21419952 GCF_027579735.1 Bombina bombina | reverse complement strand
GAGGTTTTAGCAACTCTGGATGATTGTGACCCCATTGTGGTTCCAGAGAAATTGTGTAAAATGGACAAATACTTTGCAGTGCCTGTTTACACTGATATTTTTCCAGTCCCTAAGAGGTTTTCGGAAATTATTACTAAGGAATGGGATAGACTAGGTGTGCCGTTTTCTCCCCCTCCTGCTTTCAAAAAGATTTTTCCCATAGATGCCGCCGTACGGGACTCGTGGCAGACGGTCCCTAAGGTGGAGGGAGCAGTCTCTACCCTAGCTAAGCGTACAACTATCCCCGTCGAGGACAGTTGTGCTTTCCTAGATCCTATGGATAAAAAATTGAAGGGTCTCCTTAAGAAAATTTTTATTCATCAAGGTTTTATTTTCCAGCCTCTTGTATGAATAGCCCCAGTTACTGCTGCAGCGGCTTTTTGGTTCGAGTCTCTTGAGGAGGCTCTGCAGGTGGAGAGTCCGCTAGACGACATTCTAGACAGGATTAAAGCTCTTAAATTAGCTAATTCCTTTATTTCTGACGCCATTTTTCAGTTAACCAAACTAACGGCTAAGAATTCAGGTTTTGCCATTTTGGCGCGTAGGGCGCTATGGCTTAAGTCCTGGTCAGCAGACATTACTTCAAAGTCTAAGCTTCTTAACATCCCCTTCAAGGGACAGACCCTATTCGGGCCCGGTCTGAAGGAGATAATTTCTGATATTACTGGAGGAAAAGGTCACGCCCTTCCTGAGGATAGGTCCAATAAGAGGACCAAACAGAATAATTTTTGTTCCTTTCGAAACTTCAAGAGTGGCGCAGAATCAGTTTCCTCTAATGCAAAACAAGAGGGAAACCAGTCTGGAGACCTCACCAGGCTTGGAACAAGGGGAAGCAGGCCAAGAAACCTGCGTCTGCCTCTAAGACAGCATGAAGGAGTAGCCCCCGATCCGGGACCGGATCTAGTAGGGGGCAGACTTTCTCTCTTCGCCCAAGCTTGGGCAAGAGACGTCCAGGATCCCTGGGCGCTAGAGATTGTTTCCCAGGGATATCTTCTGGAATTCAAAGGTTCATCTCCAAAGGGGAGATTTCATCTCTCACAACTATCTGTAAACCAGATAAAAAAAACAGAATTTATGCTTACCTGATAAATTACTTTCTCTTGTGGTGTATCCAGTCCACGGATTCATCCTTTACTTGTGGGATATTCTCCTTCCCAACAGGAAGTGGCAAAGAGAGCACACAGCAGAGCTGTCCATATAGCTCCCCCTCTAACTCCACCCCCCATTCATTCGACCGAAGGTTAGGAAGAAAAAGGAGAAACCATAGGGTGCCGTGGTGACTGTAGTTTAAAAATAAAAACCACCTGTCTTAAAATGACAGGGAGGGCCGTGGACTGGATACACCACAAGAGAAATAAATTTATCAGGTAAGCATAAATTCTGTTTTCTCTTGTAAGGTGTATCCAGTCCATGGATTCATCCTTTACTTGTGGGATACCAATACCAAAGCTTTAGGACACGGATGAAGGGAGGGAACAAGACAGGTACCTTAAACGGAAGGCACCACTGCTTGTAAAACCTTTCTCCCAAAAATAGCCTCCGAAGAAGCAAAAGTATCGAATTTGGAAAATTTGGAAAAAGTATGCAGCGTAGACCAAGTCACTGCCTTACAAATCTGTTCAAAAGAAGCCTCATTTTCAAAAGCCCATGTGGAAGCCACTGCTCTGGTAGAACGAGCAGTAATTGTTTCAGGAGGCTGCTGGCCAGCAGTCTCGTAGGCCAAATGGATGATGCTTTTCAGCCAAAAGGAAAGAGAGGTAGCGGTCGCCTTCTGACCTCTCCTCTTACCAGAATAGATAACAAACAAAGAAGTTGTTTGTCTGAAATCCTTAGTTGCTTGAAAATAGAACTTTAAAGCACGAACCACATCAAGATTGTGTAACAGACGTTCCTTCTTCGACAAAGGATTAGGACACAGAGAAGGAACAACAATTTCCTGGTTAATATTCTTATTAGACACAACCTTAGGAAGAAAACCGGGTTTGGTACGCATATCTGTAAAAAAAAAAAAAACTTTCCAAGATAAAAGTTTAATATCTATGGAATGTAAGGGTTCAAACGGAACCCCTTGCAGAACTGAAAGAACTAAATTCAGACTCCATGGCGGAGTCACAGGTCTATAAACAGGCTTGATTCTGACTAAAGCCTGACTAAACGTTTGAACATCTGGTACCTCTGCCAGACGTTTGTGAAAAAGAATAGACAAAGCAGATATCTGTCCCTTTAAGGAACTAGCTGACAATCCTTTCTCCAATCCGTCTTGGAGAAAAGACAAAATCCTGGGAATCCTAACCTTACTCCATGAGTAACCCTTGGATTCGCAACAAAAAAGATATTTTCGCCAAATCTTATGGTAGATTTTCCTGGTGACAGGCATTCTAGCCTGAATCAGGGTATCAATACCCGACTCAGAGAAACCACGCTTTGATAGAATTAAGCGTTCAATCTCCAGGCAGTCAGACGCAGAGAAATTAGATTTGGATGTTTGAAAGGACCTTGTATTAGAAGGTCCTGCCTCATTGGCAGTATCCATGGTGGAACAGATGACATGTCCACTAGGTCTGCATACCAGGTCCTGCGTGGCCACGCAGGCGCTATTAGAATCACCGAAGCCCGCTCCTGCTTGATTCTGGCAACCAGACGAGGGAAAAGAGGAAACGGTGGAAAAACATAGGCCAGATTGAAGGACCAAGGCACTGCTAGAGCATCTATCAGCACCGCCTGGGGATCCCGGGACCTGGACCCGTAAAGAGGAAGTTTGGTGTTCTGACGGGACGCCATCAGATCCAATTCTTGAGTGCCCCATAGCTGAGTCAGCTGGGCAAATACCTCCGGGTGGAGTTCCCACTCCCCCGGGTGAAAAGTCTGACGACTTAGAAAATCCGCCTCCCAGTTGTCTACTCCTGGGATGTGAATTGCTGAGAGATGGCAAGAAAGATCCTCCACCCATCTGATTATTTTGGTTACTTCCATCATTGCTAGGGAACTCCTTGTTCCGCCTTGATGATTGACGTAAGCTACAGTCGTGATGTTGTCCGGCTGAAATCAGATGAATTTGTCCGCAGCTAGCTGAGGCCATGCCTGAAGCGCGTTGAATATCGCCCTCAGTTCCAGAATGTTTATCGGGAGAAGAGCTTCTTCCCAAGACCATAAGCCCCGAGCTTTCAGGGAGTCCCAGACTGCACCCCAGCCCAATAGACTGGCGTCGGTCGTTACAATGATCCACTCTGGTCTGCGGAAACACATTCCCTGAGAAGGGTGATCCTGAGACAACCACCAGAGAAGAGAATCTCTGGTCACCTGGTCCAACTGTATTTGAGGAGACAAATCTGCATAATCCCCATTCCACTGTTTGAGCATGTATAGTTGCAGTGGTCTGAGGTGTATCCGTGCAAAAGGGACTATGTCCATTGCCGCTACCATTAATCCGATTGTCTCCATGCACTGAGCTACAGATGGCCGAGGAATGGAATGAAGAGCTCGGCAAGTAGTTAAGAGTTTTAACTTTCTGACCTCCGTCAGAAATATTTTCATTTCTGCCGAGTCTATTAGGGTTTCTAGGAAGGGAACTCTTGTGAGGGGGGAGAGAGAACTCTTTTTGATGTTCACCTTCCACCCGTGAGACCTCAGAAAGGCCACTACAATTTTCGTGTGAGACTTGGCTCTTTGGAAAGTCGACGCCTGAATTAAGATGTCGTCTAGATAAGGCGCCACTGCTATGCCCCCCGGTCTTAGTACTGCCAGAAGGGACCCTAGCACCTTTGTGAAAATTCTAGGAGCAGTGGCCAACCCGAAAGGAAGAGCCACAAACTGATAATGCTTGTCCAGAAAGGCGAACCTGAGAAACTGGTGATGATCTTTGTGGATAGGAATGTGCAGATACGCATCCTTTAGATCCACGGTAGTCATATATTGACCCTCCTGGATCATTGGTAAGATTGTCCGAATGGACTCCATCTTGAATGATGGGACTCTGCGGAATTTGTTTAGAATTTTGAGATCCAGGATTGGTCTGAAAGTTCCTTCTTTCTTGGGAACCACAAACAGGTTTGAGTAAAAACCCAGCCCTTGTTCTGCCACTGGAACTGGGTGGATCACTCCCATTGTATGTAGGTCTTCTACACAGTGTAAGAACGCCTCTTTCTTTGTCTGGTCTGTAGACAAACGAGAAATGTGGAACCTTCCCCTTGGAGGGGAGTCCTTGAATTCTAGAAGATATCCCTGGGATACAATCTCTAAGCCCCAGGGATCGCCTGAGCGAAGAGAGAGAGTCTGCCACCTACTAGATCCGGTCCCGGATCTGGGGCTACCCCATCATGCTGTCTTGGAGGCCGCTGCAGGCTTCTTGGCCTGTTTACCCTTGTTCCAGCCCTGGTAAGGTTTCCAGGCTGCCCTGGGTTGTGAAGTGTTACGCTCTTGCTTTGCAGCAGGGGAGAATGAAGCGAGACCGCTCCTGAAATTCCGAAAGGAGCGAAAATTATTTTGTTTGTTCTTCGTCTTAAAGGACTTGTCCTGGGGAAGAGCATGGCCTTTTCCCCCAGTGATTTCTGAAATAATCTCTTTCAATTCAGGCCCGAAAAGGGTCTTTCCTTTGAAAGGGATGTTCAATAGTTTGGATTTTGACGACACATCGGCCGACCAGGGCTTTAGCCATAGAGCCCTGCGCGCTAAAATGGCGAAGCCTGAATTTTTTGCCGCTAACTTAGCTAGTTGGAAAGCGGCATCTGTGATAAAAGAATTAGCCAGCTTAAGAGCCTTAATTCTGTCCATAATGTCCTCATATGAGGTCTCCGTCTGGAGCGCATCTTCCAGCGCATCGAACCAGAAAGCAGCTGCAGTGGTTACAGGAACAATGCACGCAATAGGTTGGAGAAGAAAACCTTGTTGAACAAAAATTTTCTTAAGTAAACCCTCTAATTTTTTATCCATAGGGTCTTTAAAAGCACAACTGTCTTCGATTGGTATAGTTGTGCGTTTAGCAAGTGAAGAAAACAGCCCCCTCCACCTTAGGGACCGTCTGCCACGAGTCCGGCATGGGGTTAGATATGGGGAACATTTTCTTAAAAACAGGAGGGGGAACAAAGGGAATACCTGGTTTATCCCACTCCCTAGTAACGATATCCGCAATCCTCTTAGGGACCGAGAACCCATCAGTGTAAACAGGAACTTCTAGGTACTTGTCCATTTTACACAATTTCTCTGGAACCACCATAGGGTTGCAGTCATCCAGAGTAACTAATACCTCCCTGAGCAATAAGCGGAGGTGTTCTAGTTTAAATTTAAAAGCCAACGTATCTGAATCTGTCTGAGGAGAAACCTTTCCTGAATCGGAAATTTCTCCCTCAGACAGCACATCCCTCGCCACCACTTTAGAGTGTTGTGAGGGAATATCGGATACGGCCACTAAAGCGTCAGAATGCTCATTATCTGTTCTTAAAACAGAGCTATCACGCTTTGCAGGTAACACGGGCAGTTTAGATAAGAACACTGAAAGGGTATTATTCATAACTGCAACCAAGTCTTGCAAGGTAAAAAAGTTAGACGCACTCGAGGTGCTAGGCGTCGCTTGAGCGGGCGTAACTGGTTGTGACACTTGGGGAGAGGTTGACGGGCTAACCTCGTTACCTTCTGTCTGAGAATCATCTTGGGCCACATTTTTAAGTGCAACAATATGTTCTTTAAAGTGTATAGACATATCAGTACAAGTGGGACACATTCTGAGAGGGGGTTCCACCATGGCTTCTAAACACATTGAACAAGGACTTTCCTTGGTGTCAGACATGTTTAACAGACTAGTAGTAATATAAACAGGCTTGGAAATCACATTAATCAAGTAAAAACACACTTTGAAAACACACAATTTTGCAAAACAGTGAAAAAATTCAGCAAACTTTTCGAAATTTTTACAGTATGTACCTAAAGCATTAGTAAGATTGCACCACTAGCAATAGAAACGATTAACCCCTTAATGCCCAAACCGGATCGACAGTAGTCAATAACACCGGTTAAAGAAATTTCAGCACCTTGCCACAGCTCTGCTGTGGCCCTACCTTCCCTTAGGAACCAGATTTTTGGGGAAAAAGCTTCTTATAGGCCCTCAAACTGCAGCAGGACCCTCCATGTGAAACAGCCTGAACTTCTAGTCAAAATAACTGCGCATCTGAGGCGCGAAATTAGGCCCCTCCCACCTCACTCCGGTGCTTGTGAGGCCTAAAGAAACACTCCCAAGTGTTTTAGTAATAGCCATGTGGGTAATAACCCCTGAAAGAAACCTTCAAAGTGTCTCAAAAAACGATATTTTCAATAAAAAAACGTTTGCCCTGAAGTAGTGTCAACCAGCATAAACTAGCCCTGTTATGTAAGCTTGAAATTCCATACTTAGTCTCTGAATACAGCTCACCCTCCCTCATGGGGATATTAACAGTCTTTTCTAGCATTATCACAGTCTTGTCTAGAAATAAATGACTGAACATACCTCATTGCAGCCTAACCTGCAAACAGTTCCCCACCAACTGAAGTTCTCTTGTACTCCTCAGTCCTGTGTGAGAACAGCAGTGGATTTTAGTTACAACATGCTAAAATCATCTTCCTCCCTGCAGAAATCTTCATCCACTTTCTGCTAGAGAGTAAATAGTACACACCGGTACCATTTAAAATAACAAACTCTTGCTTGTAGAAAATAAAAACTACAATTCTAACACCACATTCACTTTACCGTTCCGAATGCTTAGAACCGGCAAAGAGAATGACTGGGGGGTGGAGCTAGAGGGGGAGCTATATGGACAGCTCTGCTGTGTGCTCTCTTTGCCACTTCCTGTTGGGAAGGAGAATATCCCACAAGTAAAGGATGAATCTGTGGACTGGATACACCTTACAAGAGAAAGAGAGGCATTCTTACGTTGCGTTCAAGACCTACTGGTTATGGGAGTGATCCACCCAGTTCCAAGAGAGGAACAGGGGCTGGGTTTTTATTCAAACCTGTTTATAGTTCCCAAAAAAGAGGGAACTTTCAGACCTATCTTGGATCTCAAGATCCTAAACAAATTTCTCAGGGTCCCATCCTTCAAGATGGAGACAATCCGAACCATCCTCCCTATGATCCAGGAGGGTCAATATATGACTACCGTGGACATAAAGGATGCTTATCTCCACATTCCGATTCACAGAGATAATCAGTTCCTCAGGTTCGCCTTCCTAGACAGGCATTACCAGTTTGCGACTCTTCCCTTCGGGTTAGCCACGGCACCAAGAATCTTTACGAAGGTTCTAGTGTCCCTTCTGGCGGCTCTAAGCCCGCGGGGCATAGCGGTAGCCCCTTACCTAGACGACATTCTGATTCAGGCGTCGACTTTTCAAATTTACAAACATTGTTCTGGCCTTTCTGAGGTCTCACGGGTGGAAAGTGAACATAGAAAAGAGTTCTCTCTCTCCTCTCACAAGAGTTTCCTTCCCAGGAACTCTGATAGATTCAGTAGAAATGAAAAATTTTCTGACAGAAGTCAGGATATCAAAACTTCTAACTTCTTGCCATGCTCTTCATTCCACTTCTCGGCCATCAGTGGCTCAGTGTATGGAAATGATCGGCCTAATGGTAGCGGCAATGGACATAGTTCCGTTTGCCCGCCTACATCTCAGACCACTGCAACTTTGCATGCTCAACCAGTGGAATGGGGACTACACAGATTTGTCTCCTCTGTTAAATCTGGATCAAGAGACCAGGTATTCTCTTCTCTGGTGGTTATCTCAGGTCCATCTGTCCAGGGGAATGAGTTTCCGCAGGCCAGAGTGGACTATAGTGACGACAGATGCCAGCCTTCTGGGCTGGGGCGCAGTCTGGAACTCCCTGAAGGCTCAGGGTTCGTGGACTCAGGAGGAAGCCCTCCTTCCGATAAACTTTCTGGAACTAAGAGCGATATTCAATGCTCTTCAGGCTTGGCCTCAACTAGCTGCAGTCAAGTTCATCAGATTTCAGTCGGACAATATCACAACTGTAGCCTATATCAACCATCAGGGGGGAACAAAGGAGTCCCCTGGCAATGATGGAGGTTTCCAAGATAATTCTATGGGCAGAGGTTCACTCTTGCCATCTCTCAGCTATCCATATCCCAGGAGTAGAGAACTGGGAGGCGGATTTTCTAAGTCGGCAGACTATTCATCCGGGAGAGTGGGAGCTCCATCCGGAGGAATTTGCCCAGCTGATTCAACTTTGGGGCAAACCAGAACTGGATCTGATGGCGTCTCGTCAGAACGCCAAGCTTCCTTGTTACGGGTCCAGGTCAAGGGATCCCCAGGCAGCGCTGATAGATGCTCTAGCAGTGCCCTGGTCCTTCAACCTGGCTTATGTGTTTTCACCGTTTCCTCTCCTCCCTCGTCTGATTGCCAAGATCAAACAGGAGAGAGCTTTGATGATTTTGATAGCGCCTGCATGGCCACGCAGGACTTGGTATGCGGATCTGGTGGACAGGTCATCCTCTCCACCATGGACTCTGCCGCTGAGGCAGGACCTTCTACTCCAAGGTCCATTCAAATATCCAAATCTAATTTCTCTGCGTCTGACTGCTTGGAGATTGAACGCTTGATTTTATCAAAACGTGGTTTCTCCGAGTCGGTCATTGATACCTTGATTCAGGCTCGAAAGCCTGTCACCAGGAAAATCTATCATAAGATATGGTGTAAATATCTTCATTGGTGTGAATCCAAGGGTTACTCGTGGAGTAAGGTCAGGATTCCTAGGATACTATCTTTCCTCCAAGAAGGATTGGAAAAGGGATTATCGGCTAGTTCCTTAAAGGGACAGATTTCTGCTCTGTCTATTCTTTTGAACAAGCACCTGGCTGATGTTCCAGACGTTCAGGCGTTTTGTCAGGCTTTGGTTAGAATCAGGCCTGTGTTTAAACCTGTTGCTCCGCCATGGAGTTTAAATTTAGTTCTTAAAGTTCTTCAAGGGGTTCCGTTTGAACCCTTGCATTCCATAGATATCAAGCTTTTATCTTGGAAAGTTCTGTTTTTAGTAGCTATCTCTTCGGCTCGAAGAGTTTCAGAGTTATCTGCCTTGCAGTGTGATTCCCCTTATCTGATCTTCCATGCAGATAAGGTAGTTTTGCGTACCAAACCTGGGTTTCTTCCTAAGGTAATATCTAATAGGAATATCAATCAGGAAATTGTTGTTCCGTCACTGTGTCCTAATCCTTCTTCAAAGAAGGAACGTCTGTTACACAATCTTGACGTGGTTCGTGCTTTAAAGTTTTATTTGCAAGCTACTAAGGATTTTCGTCAAACATCTGCATTGTTTGTCGTCTACTCTGGAAAGAGGAGAGGCCAAAAGGCTTCGGCAACTTCTCTTTCTTTTTGGCTGAGAAGCATAATCCGTTTAGCTGGCCAGCAGCCTCCTCAAAGAATTACAGCTCATTCTACTAGAGCGGTAGCTTCCACATGGGCTTTTAAACATGAGGCCTCTGTTGAACAGATTTGTAAGGCAGCGACTTGGTTTTCGCTTCATACTTTTTCTAAATTCTACAGATTTGATACTTTTGCTTCCTCGGAGGCTATTTTTGGGAGAAAGGTCTTGCAGGCAGTGGTGCCTTCCGTTTAAGTGCCAGCCTTGTCCCTCCCTTCATCCGTGTCCTAAAGCTTTGGTATTGGTATCCCACAAGTAATGGATGAACCCATGGACTGGATACACCTTACAAGAGAAAACAAAATTTATGCTTACCTGATAAATTTCTTTCTCTTGTGGTATATCCAGTCCACGGCCCGCCCTGTCACTTTAAGGCAGGTGTTTTTTTTTTTTTTTTTAAATTACAGTCACCACTGCACCCTATAGTTTCTCCTTTTTCTTGCTTGTCTTCAGTCGAATGACTGGGGGTGGCAGTTAGGGGAGGAGCTATATAGACAGCTCTGCTGTGGGTGTCCTCTTGCAGCTTCCTGTTGGGAAGGAGAATATCCCACAAGTAATGGATGAACCCGTGGACTGGATACACCACAAGAGAAAGAAATTTATCAGGTAAGCATAAATTTTGTTTTCTTCTATGGTAAGACGAGTCCACGGATTCATCTTTAGCAGGAGGATAATATCCCACAAGTAAACAGGAAGTGGCAAAGAGCACCTCAGCAGAGCTGTCTATATAGCTCCTCCCTTAGCTCCACCCCCCAGTCATTTGACCGAAGGTACAGGAATAAAAAGGAGAAACTACAAGGTGCAGAGGTGACTGAAGTTTAAATAAAAAAAATATAATCTGTCTTAAAATGACAGGGCGGGCCGTAGACTCGTCTTACCATAGAAGAAATTAATTTATCAGGTAAGCATAAATTTACTTTTCTTCTATAAAGGTAAGATGAGTCCACGGATTCATCCTTTACTTGTGGGATACAATACCAAAGCTACAGGACACGGATGAACGGGAGGGACAAGACAGATGGTTAAACAGAAGGCACCACTGCTTGAAGAACTTTTCTCCCAAAAATAGCCTCCGAAGAAGCAAAGGTATCAAATTTGGAAAATTTGGAAAAGGTATGAAGCGAAGACCAAGTCGCAGCCTTACAAATCTGTTCAAAAGAAGCATCATTTTTAAAAGCCCATGTGGAAGCCACCGCTCTAGTAGAGTGAGCTGTAATTCTTTCAGGAGGCTGCTGTCCAGCAGTCTCGTATGCCAAACGGATGATGCTTTTCAGCCAAAAGGCAAGAGATAGACGTAGCTTTTTGACCTCTACGTCTTCCAGACAACAAACAAAGAATATGTTTGACGGAAATCTTTGGTCGCTTGCAAGTAAAACTTTAAAGCACGAACCACGTCCAAGTTGTGCAATAGACGCTCCTTCTTAGAGGAAGGATTAGGACACAGAGAAGGAACAACAATTTCCTGATTAATATTCTTATTAGTAACAACCTTAGGAAGGAATCCAGGTTGGGTACGCAAAACCACCTTAGCATGGAAAACAAGATAAGGCGAGTCGCATTGCAATGCAGATAGTTCAGAAACTCTTCGAGCCGAAGAGATAGCAACTAAAAACAGAACTTTCCAAGATAGAAGCTTAATATCTATGGAATGCATAAGTTCAAACGGAACCCCTTGAAGAACTTTAAGAACTAAATTCAAACTCCATGGCGGAGCAACAGGTTTAAACACAGGCTTGATTCTAACTAAAGTCTGACAGAACGACTGAACGTCTGGAACATCTGCCAGACATTTGTGCAGTAGAATTGATAAAGCAGATATCTGTCCCTTTAAAAAACTAGCTGATAGCCCCTTCTCCAATCCTTGGAGAAAGGACAAAATCCTAGGAATCCTGATCTTACTCTATGAATAGCCTTTAGATTCGTACCAATAAAGATATTTACGCCATATCTTATGATAAATTTTCCTGGTGACAGGCTTACGAGCCTGAATCAAGGTATCTATGACCGACTCGGAGAACCCCCGCTTGGATAAGATCAGAACTATCAGAACTGCCTGAGGATCCCTTGACCTGGACCCGTAATGAGGAAGTTTGGCATTCTGACGTGACGCCATCAGATCCAATTCTGGTGTGCCCCATTGCTAAATCAATTGTGCAAACACCTCCGGATGGAGTTCCCACTCCCCCGGATGAAAAGTCTGACGACTTAGAAAATCCGCTTCCCAGTTCTCCACTCCTGGGATATAGATTGCTGATAGATGGCAAGAGTGAGTCTCTGCCATTGAATTATCTTGGTAACCTCTATCATCGCTAGAGAACTCTTTGTTCCCCCCTGATGATTGATATATGCTACAGTCGTGATATTGTCTGACTGGAATCTTATGAACCTGGCCGACGCCAGCTGAGGACACGCCTGAAGCGTGTTGAATATCGCTCTCAGTTCTAGAATATTTATCGGGAGGAGAGCCTCCTCCTGAGTCCACAAACCCTGTGCTTTCAGGGAATTCCAGACTGCACCCCAGCCCAATAGGCTGGCGTCCGTCGTCACTATGACCCTCGCTGGCCTGCGGAAACACATTCCCTTGGACAGATGATCCTGTGACAACCACCAAAGAAGAGAGTCTCTGAACTTTTGGTCCAGATTTATCTGAGGAGATAAATCTGCATAATCCCCTATTCCACTATTTGAGCATGCATAGTTGCAGTGGTCTGAGATGCAAGTGAGCAAACGGAACTATGTCCATTGCCGCTACCATTAAGCCGATTACCTCCATACACTGAGCCACTGACGGGCAAGGAATGGAATGAAGAGCCGGCAGATGGATAAAATTTTTGATTTCCTGACCTCTGTCAGAAAGATTTTCATGTCCACCGAATCTATCAGAGTTCCCAGGAATGGAACTCTTGTGAGAGGGATAACTGAACTCTTTTTTTCCGTTCACCTTCCACCCGTGAGATCTTAGAAAAGCCAACACGATGTCCGTGTGAGACTTGGCTAGTTGGTAAGTTGACGCCTGGATTAAGATATCGTCCAGATAAGGCGCCACAGCTATGCCCCGCGGCCTTAGAACCGCCAGAAGGGACCCCAACACCTTTGTGAAAATTCTGGGAGCTGTGGCCAACCCAAAGGGAAGAGCCACAAACTGGTAATGCTTGTCCAGAAAGGCGAACCTGAGGAACTGGTGATGATCTTTGTGGATAGGAATGTGTAGATACGCATCCTTTAAGTCCACGGTGGTCATATATTGACCCTCCTGGATCATTGGCAAAATAGTCTGAATGGTCTCCATCTTGAAGGATGGGACTCTGAGGAATTTGTTTAGGATCTTGAGATCCAAAATTGGTCTGAAGGTTCCCTCTTTTTTGGGAACCACAAACAGATTGGAGTAGAACCCTTGCCCCTGTTCTGTTTTCGGAACTGGGCAGATCACTCCCATGGTATATAGGTCTTCTACACAGCGTAAGAACGCCTCTCTTTATGTCTGGTTTACAGACAATTGTGAAAGATGGAATCTCCCCCTTGGGGGAGAATCTTTGAAATCTAGAAGATACCCCTGGGTTACTATTTCTAAAGCCAAAGAGTCCTGAACGTCTCTTGCCCAAGCCTGAGCGAAGAGAGAAAGTCTGCCCCCTACTAGATCCGGTCCCGGATCGGGGGCTACCCCTTCATGCTTTCTTGGTGGCAGAAGCGGGCTTCTTGGTCTGTTTACCCTTGTTCCAAGTCTGGTTAGGTCTCCAGACTGAGTAAAATTCCCCTCTTGCTTTGCGGCAAGGGAAGAGGTAGAGGGACCACCTTTGAAGTTTCGAAAGGAACGAAAATTATTTTGTTTTGTCCTCATCTTATTCGTCTTATCCTGAGGAAGGGCATGGCCTTTCCCTCCAGTGATGTCTGAAATGATCTCGTTCAGTTCAGGCCCGAATAGGGTCTTACCCTTGTAAGGGATGGCTAAAAGCTTAGCTTTTGATGACACATCAGCAGACCAGGACTTAAGCCCATAGCGCTCTACGCGCTAAAATGGCAAAACCTGAATTATTCGCCGCTAATTTAGCCAATTGAAAGGCGGCATCTGTAATGAAAGAATTAGCTAGCTTGAGAGCCCTAATTCTATCCAAAATATCCTCTAATGGGGTCTCAACCTGAAGAGCCTCTTCCAGAGCCTCGAACCAAAAGGACGCTGCAGTAGTTACAGGAACAATGTACGCTATAGGTTGGAGAAGAAAACCCTGATGAACAAATATTTTCTTTAGGAGACCCTCTAATTTTTTATCCATAGGATCTTTGAAAGCACAACTGTCCTCAATAGGAATAGTTGTACGCTTAGCCAGGGTAAAAATAGCTCCCTCCACCTTAGGGACCGTCTGCCACGAGTCCCGCATGGCGTCTGATATGGGAAACATTTTCTTAAAAGTAGGAGGGGGAGCGAACGGAATACCTGGTCTATCCCACACCTTAGTAACAATTTCCGAAATCCTCTTAGGGACCGGAAAAACATCAGTGTAGGCAGGAACCTCTAGGAATCTGTCCATTTTACACAATTTCTCTGGAACTACAATAGGGTCACAATCATCCAGAGTCGCTAAAACCTCCCTGAGCAATAAGCGGAGGTGTTCTAGTTTAAATTTAAAAGCCATCATCTCTGAATCTGTCTGAGGGAACATATTTCCTGAATCAGAAATCTCTCCCTCAGCCAGCAAATCCCTCACTTCAGAACTTTGTGAGGGTACATCAGATATGGCTAATAAAGCGTCAGAGGGCTCAGCGTTTGTTCTTACACCAGACCTACTGCACTTCCCCTGCAACCCAGGCAGCTTAGATAAAACCTCTGTGAGGGTAGTATTCATAACTGTGGCCATATCTTGCAGGGTGAAAGAATTAGATGCACTATTAGTACTTGGTGTCGCTTGTGTGGGTGTTAACGGTTGTGACACTTGGGGAGAATTAAATGGCATAACCTGATTCCCTTCTGACTGAGAATCATCCTGCGACATACTTTCAGTAGCTAAAAACATAATTTATGCTTACCTGATAAATTCCTTTCTTCTGTTGTGTGATCAGTCCACGGGTCATCATTACTTCTGGGATATAACTCCTCCCCAACAGGAAATGCAAGAGGATTCACCCAGCAGAGCTGCATATAGCTCCTCCCCTCTACGTCAGTCCCAGTCATTCGACCAAGAAACAACGAGAAAGGAGTAACCAAGGGTGAAGTGGTGACTGGAGTATAATTTAAAAGATATTTACCTGCCTTAAAACAGGGCGGGCCGTGGACTGATCACACAACAGAAGAAAGGAATTTATCAGGTAAGCATAAATTATGTTTTCTTCTGTTATGTGTGATCAGTCCACGGGTCATCATTACTTCTGGGATACCAATACCAAAGCAAAAGTACACGGATGACGGGAGGGATAGGCAGGCTCATTATACAGAAGGAACCACTGCCTGAAGAACCTTTCTCCCAAAAATAGCCTCCGAAGAAGCAAAAGTGTCAAATTTGTAAAATTTGGAAAAAGTATGAAGCGAAGACCAAGTTGCAGCCTTGCAAATCTGTTCAACAGAGGCCTCATTCTTAAAGGCCCAAGTGGAAGCCACAGCTCTAGTGGAGTGAGCTGTAATTCTTTCAGGAGGCTGCTGTCCAGCAGTCTCATAGGCTAAACGTATTATGCTACGAAGCCAAAAAGAGAGAGAGGTAGCAGAAGCTTTTTGACCTCTCCTCTGTCCAGAGTAAACGACAAACAAGGAAGAAGTTTGGCGAAAATCTTTAGTTGCCTGCAAGTAGAACTTGAGGGCACGAACTACATCCAGATTGTGTAAAAGACGTTCCTTCTTTGAAGAAGGATTTGGACACAAGGATGGGACAACAATCTCTTGATTGATGTTCCTGTTAGTGACTACCTTAGGTAAGAACCCAGGTTTAGTACGCAGAACTACCTTGTCTGAGTGAAAAATCAGATAAGGGGAATCACAATGTAAGGCTGATAACTCAGAGACTCTTCGAGCCGAGGAAATAGCCATTAAAAACAGAACTTTCCAAGATAACATTTTTATATCAATGGAATGAAGGGGTTCAAACGGAACACCCTGTAAAACGTTAAGAACTAAGTTTAAACTCCATGGTGGAGCAACAGCTTTAAACACAGGCTTGATCCTAGCTAAAGCCTGACAAAAGGACTGGACGTCTGGATTTTCTGACAGACGTCTGTGTAACAAGATGGACAGAGCTGAAATCTGTCCCTTTAATGAACTAGCTGATAAACCCTTTTCTAAACCTTCTTGTAGAAAAGACAATATCCTAGCGATCCTAACCTTACTCCAGGAGTAACCTTTGGATTCGCACCAGTATAGGTATTTCCGCCATATTTTATGGTAAATCCTTCTGGTAACAGGCTTCCTAGCCTGAATCAGGGTATCAATAACCGACTCAGAAAAACCACGTTTTGATAAAATCAAGCGTTCAATTTCCAAGCAGTCAGCTTCAGAGAAGTTAGATTTTGATGTTTGAATGGACCCTGTATCAGAAGGTCCTGTCTCAGAGGTAGAGACCAAGGCGGACAGGATGACATGTCCACTAGATCTGCATACCAAGTCCTGCGTGGCCAAGCAGGTGCTATTAGAATTACTGATGCTCTCTCCTGTTTGATTTTGGCAATCAATCGAGGAAGCAGCGGGAAGGGTGGAAACACATAAGCCATCCTGAAGTTCCAAGGTGCTGTCAAAGCATCTATCAGAACTGCTCCCGGATCCCTGGATCTGGACCCGTAGCGAGGAAGTTTGGCGTTCTGGCGAGACGCCATGAGATCTATCTCTGGTTTGCCCCAACGTCGAAGTATTTGGGCAAAGACCTCCGGATGAAGTTCCCACTCCCCCGGATGAAGAGTCTGGCGACTCAAGAAATCCGCCTCCCAGTTCTCCACTCCCGGGATGTGGATTGCTGACAGGTGGCAAGAGTGAGACTCTGCCCAGCGAATTATCTTTGATACTTCCATCATTGCTAGGGAGCTTCTTGTCCCTCCCTGATGGTTGATGTAAGCTACAGTCGTGATGTTGTCCGACTGAAACCTGATGAACCCCCGAGTTATTAACTGGGGCCAAGCCAGAAGGGCATTGAGAACTGCTCTCAATTCCAGAATGTTTATTGGAAGGAGACTCTCCTCCTGATTCCATAGTCCCTGAGCCTTCAGAGAATTCCAGACAGCGCCCCAACCTAGTAGGCTGGCGTCTGTTGTTACAATTGTCCAGTCTGGCCTGCTGAATGGCATTCCCCTGGACAGGTGTGGCCGATGAAGCCACCATAGAAGAGAATTTCTGGTCTCTTGATTCAGATTCAGAGTAGGGGACAAATCTGAGTAATCCCCATTCCACTGACTTAGCATGCATAGTTGCAGCGGTCTGAGGTGTAGGCGTGCAAAAGGTACTATGTCCATTGCCGCTACCATTAAGCCGATCACCTCCATGCATTGAGCTACTGACGGGTGTTGAATGGAATGAAGGACGCGGCATGCATTTTGAAGTTTTGTTAACCTGTCTTCTGTCAGGTAAATCTTCATTTCTACAGAATCTATAAGAGTCCCCAAGAATGGAACTCTTGTGAGAGGAAAGAGAGAACTCTTCTTTTCGTTCACTTTCCATCCATGCGACCTTAGAAATGCCAGAACTAACTCTGTATGAGACTTGGCAGTTTGAAAGCTTGAAGCTTGTATTAGAATGTCGTCTAGGTACGGAGCTACCGAAATCCCTCGCGGTCTTAGTACCGCTAGAAGGGCACCCAGAACCTTTGTGAAGATTCTTGGAGCCGTAGCCAATCCGAATGGAAGAGCTACAAACTGGTAGTGCCTGTCTAAGAAGGCAAACCTTAGATACCGGTGATGATCTTTGTGGATCGGTATGTGAAGGTAAGCATCCTTTAAATCCACTGTGGTCATGTACTGACCCTCTTGGATCATGGGTAAAATAGTCCGAATAGTTTCCATTTTGAACGATGGAACTCTTAGTAATTTGTTTAGAGTCTTTAAATCTAAGATTGGCCTGAAAGTTCCCTCTTTTTTGGGAACCACAAACAGGTTTGAGTAGAACCCTTGTCCTTGTTCCGACCACGGAACCGGATGGATCACTCCCATTGTTAACAGATCTTGTACGCAGCGTAGAAACGCTTCTTTCTTTATCTGGTTTGTTGACAACCTTGACAGATGAAATCTCCCTCTTGGGGGAGATAATTTGAAGTCTAGAAGGTATCCCTGAGATATGATCTCTAGTGCCCAGGGATCCTGAACATCTCTTGCCCAGGCCTGGGCGAAGAGAGAGAGTCTGCCCCCTACTAGATCCGGTCCCGGATCGGGGGCTCTCGGTTCATGCTGTCTTTGGGGCAGCAGCAGGTTTCCTGGCCTGCTTGCTTTTGTTCCAGGACTGGTTAGGCTTCCAGCCTTGCCTGTAACGAGCAACAGCTCCTTCCTGTTTTGGTGCAGTGGAGGTTGATGCTGCTCCTGTTTTGAAATTCCGAAAGGGACGAAAATTAGACTGTCTAGCCTTAGCTTTGGCCTTGTCTTGAGGTAGGGCGTGGCCCTTACCTCCCGTAATGTCAGCGATAATTTCTTTCAAACCGGGCCCGAATAAGGACTGCCCCTTGAAAGGTATATTAAGTAATTTGGACTTAGAAGTAACATCAGCTGACCAGGATTTTAGCCACAGTGCCCTGCGTGCCTGTATGGCGAATCCTGAGTTCTTAGCCGTAAGTTTGGTTAAATGTACTACGGCCTCCGAAATGAAAGAATTAGCTAGTTTAAGGACTCTAAGCCTGTCCGTAATGTCGTCTAGCGTAGAGGAACTAAGGTTCTCTTCAAGCGACTCAATCCAAAATGCTGCCGCAGCCGTAATCGGCGCGATACATGCAAGGGGTTGTAATATAAAACCTTGTTGAACAAACATTTTCTTAAGGTAACCCTCTAATTTTTTATCCATTGGATCTGAGAAAGCACAGCTATCCTCCACCGGGATAGTGGTACGCTTAGCTAAAGTAGAAACTGCTCCCTCCACCTTGGGGACCGTTTGCCATAAGTCCCGAGTGGTGGCGTCTATTGGAAACATCTTTCTAAATATTGGAGGGGGTGAGAACGGCACACCGGGTCTATCCCACTCCTTAGTAACAATTTCAGTTAGTCTCTTAGGTATAGGAAAAACGTCAGTACTCGCCGGTACCGCAAAGTATTTATCCAACCTACACAGTTTCTCTGGTATTGCAACAGTGTTACAATCGTTGAGAGCTGCTAAGACCTCCCCTAGTAGTACACGGAGGTTCTCCAATTTAAATTTAAAATTTGAAATATCTGAGTCCAATCTGTTTGGATCAGAACCGTCACCCACAGAATGAAGCTCTCCGTCCTCATGCTCTGCGAGCTGTGACGCAGTATCAGACATGGCCCTAGCATTGTCAGCGCACTCTGTTCTCACCCCAGAGTGATCACGCTTGCCTCTTAGTTCAGGTAATTTAGACAAAACTTCAGTCATAACAGTAGCCATATCTTGTAATGTTATCTGTAATGGCCGCCCAGATGTACTAGGCGCCAAAATATCACGCACCTCCCGGGCGGGAGATGCAGGTACTGTCGCGTGAGGCGAGTTAGTCGGCATAACTCTCCCCTCGCTGTTTGGTGAAATTTGTTCACATTGTACAGATTGACTTTTATTTAAAGTAGCATCAATACAGTTAGTACATAAATTTCTATTGGGCTCCACCTTGGCATTGGAACAAATGACACAGATATCTTCCTCTGAGTCAGACATGTTTAACACACTAGCAAAAAACTTACAACTTGGTTATAATCTTTTTTAGCAAAAAACGTACTGTGCCTCAAAGAGGTACTAACGATTAAATGACAGTTGAAATAATGAACTGAAAAACAGTTATTGCATCAAATTTTAAAACAACACAACTTTTAGCAAAGGTTTGTTCCCATTAGTAAAAAACAACACTAATTAAATTTGTACATAAGAAAACAAAACAACGTTTTTTTTTTTTTTTTTATACACAGTCACTATAAGAATTCTCACAGCTCTGCTGAGAGAATTTACCTCCCTTCAAAGAAGTTTGAAGACCCCTGAGATCTGTCAGAAATGAACCGGATCATGCAGGACATATAAAAGTAGCTGACTGGAATTTTTTGATGCGTAGCAAAGAGCGCCAAAAACGGCCCCTCCCTCTCCCACACAGCAGTGAAGAGAAACGAAACTGTCACAATTAAAGCAAAAAACTGCCAAGTGGAAAATAATGCCCAAACATTTATTCACACAGTACCTCAGCAATGTAAACGATTCTACATTCCAGCAAAAACGTTTAACATGAGAATAGTTATTAAAAGGATTAGTGACCTTAACACAGTAGTTCCGGTGAAATACCATCCCCAGAATACTGAAGTGTATACATACATGTCATTTTAACGGTATGGCAGGCTTTTCTCATCAATTCCATTCAGAAAATAAAAACTGCCACATACCTCAATGCAGATTCATCTGCCCGCTGTCCCCTGATCTGAAGCCTTTACCTCCCTCAGATGGTCGAGAACAGCAATATGATCTTAACGACTCCGGTTAAAATCATAGTAAAAAATCTCTGTCAGATTCTTCCTCAAACTCTGCCAGAGAAGTAATAACACGCTCCGGTGCTATTTTAAAATAACAAACTTTTGATTGAAGTCATAAAAACTAAGTATAATCACCATAGTCCTCTCACACATCCTATCTAGTCGTTGGGTGCAAGAGAATGACTGGGACTGACGTAGAGGGGAGGAGCTATATGCAGCTCTGCTGGGTGAATCCTCTTGCATTTCCTGTTGGGGAGGAGTTATATCCCAGAAGTAATGATGACCCGTGGACTGATCACACATAACAGAAGAAATATGTTCTTTACAATTTATTGACCTTTTAGTGCATGAGGGACACATTCTAAGTGGAGGTTCCACAATGGCTTCTAAACATATTGAACATTGACTTTCCTCAATGTCAGACATGTTGAACAGGCTAGTAATGACTATAAACAAGCATGAAAACACTTTATTTAGTGAAAAAAAAATAACAATCTTAAAAAAACGGTACTGCGCCTTTAAGAGAAAAAAAAGCATACACGTTCTGCAAAACAGCCTAAACATGCACCAAATTTTTCAAAATTTTGTATGCAGGCACAATATAAGAAGTTAAGATTGCCCCACAAGGAATTTTAACATTTAACTCCTTAATTTGCAAACTGGATCGAAATAGGCCCAGATACGGAAAAAAAACACCCTCAGCACCTTGACACAGCCCTGCTGTGGCCCTACCTGCCCTCAGGGATCGAAAATGTAGGGTAAAAGCTTCGATTTGGCCCTCAGGAGTTAGAGCATGCTGCTTGCTGTGAATAACTAACTGCGCATTTGAAACGCAAAAATAGGCCCCGCCCATCTCACTCGATGTCTCCACAGCCTCAAAAAAACGCACCAGAGTGGTTATAACTAGAATGTGGGTTCTGAGACCCAAAAGTTAAGCCATGTGTGCCCTCAATAAAGTTGCCCAAAACGTTATTGCCCACAAAAACGTTAAAGCACTCCCAGTCATAAAAAACGTTTGCCCACAAACATTTACAATTCAGTGTCAACCATACTTGTAATTGGCCCCATATGCAAGCTAAGTAATGCCCTTCTTTTAGCTCTAGGATTACTGCTTACCCTTACCCTCCTGGGTATAATGTCAGCCTTTCTGAAATACACAGTCTCTCCAGAAAAATATGACTGAACATACCTCACTGCTGCATAGCATGAAACCGTTCCTCACACTGAAGTTTCCTGTACTCCTCAGCCTCTGTGGGAACAGCAATGGATCTTAGTTACAAATGCTAAGATCATCATCCTCCAGGCAGCAGTCTTTATCCATCTGCTGCCTGAGAGTAAATAGTACACACCGGTACCATTTAAAATAAACTCTTGCTTGAAGAAATTAAAAACTAATATTTTATCACCTCTTTCACTTTACCCTTCCTAGTACTTAGAGTAGGCAAAGAGAATGACTGGGGGGTGGAGCTAAGGGAGGAGCTATATAGACAGCTCTGCTGTGGTGCTCTTTGCCACTTCCTGTTAGCAGGAGGATAATATCCCACAAGTAAAGGATGAATCCGTGGACTCATCTTACCTTTATAGAAGAAACATAATTTATGCTTACCAGATAAATTCCTTTCCTTCCGGATAGGTAGAGTCCATGACTTCATTCCTTACTGTTGGGAAATACAGAACCTGGCCACCAGGAGGAGGCAAAGACACCCCAGCCAAAGGCTTAAATATCCCTCCCACTTCCTCATTACCCGAGGGAACAAGGAAAAGTAGGAGAAACATTAGGGTATAAATGGTGCCAGAAGATAAAATAAATAGGGGACCACCCATAGACAAGAAAAAATGGGCGGGAGCCGTGGACTCTCCCTATTCGGAAGGAATTTATCTGGTAAGCATAAATTATGTTCCACGGCTTCATTCCTTACTGTTGGGAAAACTATACCCAAGCTCTAGAGGACACTGAATGAATAACGGGAGGGAGTTTTTGCACAGCCTGCAAAACTTTTCTCCCGAAAGCTTCTTCAGCCAAAGCAAAAACATCAAACTTGTAAAATTTTTACAAAGTATGTAATGAGGACAAGGTAGCCGCCTTACAAATCTTATCCATAGAGGCCTCGTTCTTAATGGCCCAAGAGGAAGCCACTGCTCTAGTGGAATGAGCCATTATCCTCTCAGGAGGACGATGTCCCGCTGTCTCTTAAGCTAAGTGGATGACACCCCTTAACCAAAAAGATAGGGAAGTCGAAGTAGCCTTCTGCCCCTTAGACAACAAAGAGGAAGATTGTCTCCTTAGTAGCCTGAAGATAGAACTTCAAGGAGTGAACCAAATCCAAATTGTGAAGAAAGCGTTCCTTCGATGAAGGATTAGGACACAAGGAAGGAACCACAATCTCCTGACTGATGTTGCGATCTGACACAACCTTAGGAAGAAAACCTAATTTAGTACGTAAAACTGCCTTATGTATTAATGACACTCTCAGAGAAACCTCTCTTGGCTAAGACTAAGCATTAAATCTCCACGCAGTCAGCCTCAGAGAATCTAGAATTTGATGAACAAATGGACCTTGTATCAGCAGGTCTCTGCGACAAAGTAGCTTCCACAGAGATGAGGACATCCCCACTAGATCCGCGAACCACGTCCTTCACGGCCACAATGGAGCAATCAGGATTACTGATACCCACTCCTGCTTGATGCGGGTCACCACTGGAGAAAGAAGCGGTAATGGAAGAAAAAGATATGAGTTTGAACCTCCAGGGCACTATTAGTGCATCTATTAGATCCCCTTGGCAATCCCTCGACCTCGACCCGTACCTGAGTAGCTTCGTATTGAGACGGGAGGCCATGAGATCTATCTCCGGCGTCCCCCACTTGCTGCATATCTCTGCAAACACCTCGGGATGGAGAAACCATTCCCCTGGAAGGAAGAATTGCCTGCTGAGAAAATCCACCTCCCAGTTGTCCACACCCGGAATGTGGATCACTGACAGCGAACAGTGGTGGGCGTCCGCCCACTCCAGAATCTGAGATACTTCCTTCATCGCCAAGGAACTTCTCATTCTCCTCTAATGGTGGATGTAAGCCACTGAGGTTATAATTTCTGATTGGAATCTGATAAACTGGGACAAACCCAGAAGAGCCCAAGCCTTCAAAGCCTTGAAAATTGCCCGTAGTTTCAAAATATTGATCGGGAGGGAGGACTCCTCCTGAGTCCACAACCCCTGTGCCTTCCTGGCACCCCAAACAGCTCCCCATCTGGATAGGCTTGCGTCCGTAGTCACAATCTCCCAGGATGGTCTTAAGAAGCATGTCCCTCGGGACAGATGATCTGGACAGAGCCTCCAAGAGAGCGATTCTCCCGACCGGCTGTTTAACAATCTGTTGAGACAGATATGAATAATCGCCATTCCACTGCCTCAGCATGCACAGTTGTAAAGGTCTGAGACGGAACCTGGCAAAAGGAATGATGTCCATCAAGGACACCATGGGACCAATCACCTCCATACACTGAGAAACAGAGGGACTCAAGGAAGTCCGGAGGGCAAGACATGCTGAAGTTAGCTTGCAATGTCTCTGGTCTGTTAGACATATCCTCATGGACATGGAGACTATTATAGTACTTAGGAATTCCACCCTGGTACTTGGAATAAGAGAACTTTTTTCCAAGTTTATCTTCCATCCATGTAATCGAAGAAGACTGAAAAGGGAGAATTCTTCCGCAAGATGAAAGGATGGTGCTTGCACCAGAATATCGTCCAAGTATGGGGCTACCGCAATACCGTGAGTTCTGGTAATGGCTAGAAGAGCCCCCAGAACCTTTGTAAAGATTCTTGGAGCAGTAGCTAGTCCAAACGGAAGGGCAATGAACTGGGAGTGCTGGAAACCGCAGGAAAGTGTTCCCTGTGTATTGGAACATTAAGGTAAGCGTCCTTCAGATGATAGTGGTCATAAACTGGCCTTCCTGAATTAAAGGAAGGATGGACCTTATAGTCTCCATCTTGAAGGAAGGGACACTAAGAAATTTGTTTAAGCACTTTAGGTCCAGAATTAGACAGAAAGCTCCCTCCTTCTTTGGGACCACGAAAAGGTTTGAATAAAACCCCAAACCTCTTTCTTCGATAAGGAGGATAGATCCCAAATGCACCCTAGAAAGGCATCCCTCTTTTCTGGTCTGGTAGACAGATTCGAGAGAAGGAATCTGCCCCTTTGCAGATGAGATTTGAAGCCTATCTTGTATCCCTGAGATACCACCTCCAGGACCCACAGATCCTGTATGTCCTTGAACCAGGCATCTTAAAAAAGAGACAGTCTGCCCCCTACACGATTTGATCCCGGATCGGGGGCTGCCCCTTCATGTCGATTTTGTTTTCGGCTGGCTTCTTATTCTACTTGGATTTATTCCACAACTGAGCCAGCTTCCAAGTACTCTTGGGTTGCTCGGGCTTGGAGGAGGATTGTTGTTGTTGGGATTTGTCAGAACGAAAGGAACGAAAATTAGAAGATTGTTGTCCCTTAGACTTGTTCTTCTTATCTTGCGGTAGGAAGGCACCCTTGCCTCCGGTAACCGTAGAAATAATGGAGTCCAAGCCTGGACTAAATAAAATCTTTCCCTTGAAGGGAAGAGGAAGGAGTCTGGACTTAGAAGTCATATCCACAGACCAAGAATTCAACCAGTGCGCCTGGCGGGCTAGGACCGCAATGCCAGAGGCCTTTGAATTTAGGTGAATAATTTGCATGTTCGCATCACAGATAAAAGAATTAGCAATTCTCAGAGCTTTAATTCTATCTTGAATATCCTCGAGGGGAGACTCCACCTCAATGAGTTCCGACAAAGAGTCGCACCAGTAGGTAGCCACTCCAACAACTGCAGCTGCCGGTTGAAACAAAAATCCTGTATGTTGAAACATCTTTCTCAGAAAAGCTTACATTTTCTTATCCATCGGCTCTCTGAACTAGCCTCAAGAGGTATAGTAGTACGTTTAGCAAGCGTAGAGATAGCACCATCCACCTTAGGAATGGAGCCCCACAAATCCAGTTGAGAGTCAGAGACCGGGAACAACTTTTTAAAAGTAGACGAGGGGAAAAAGGAAGAACCAATTCTTTCCCATTCGTTCTTAATAATGTTCGCCATCTTAACCGGCACAGGAAAAGTCAAAGGAACTTTCCGGTCTTCGTAAACTCTGTCTATTTTAGGTATCATAGGTTCTTCAGGCAGCGCGGCCTCTGGCACCTCTAATGTAGACAGAACCTCCTTTAATAAAAAACGCAAGAGCTCAATTTTAAATCTAAAAGGACGGTTCCTCCGCAGCAGGAGACTTAGACGCTATTGACTCCGACCCAGAAAGTTCACCCTCTGAAGGTTAACCCATCATCGGATAACTGGGACATAATAGCTAAATACAATAAATATTTAGATGACTCTGGTTCAGGAGAGCTATGTTTAACCTTTCTCTTGAGTTTGATAGAGCAAGGTAATGCACTGAGGGCCGCAGACACCAACGTTTGTAACTGCATGGCAAAGTCCGCAGGAAGAAGGCCCCCTCCAGATTGAGGATTAGATGTGCTACAGGGAACTTCATGTGGAGTGGATAATGTAGCAAGGGTAGTAATCTCACGGGACGCCGAGTCCTGAGAGGTAGACGGCTCAGAGGGACTAATAGCCTTAGCAGGCTTGTCTCCCTTCTTAGACTTTATAATGGTGTTAAGGCATGTGGAACATAATCGAGTGGGCGGGAAAACCACGGCCTCCTCACAATAAACAGGTATGAATTAGTACAGGAGTACCTTCTAACATGTCCAGGTTATACCCACAAACGGACACAAATAAAAAAACTTTTTATTATAGAAAACTGCACCTTTATACTCCCAATGGCTGGGGCACTCACCACCTCCTAGACCCAGACAGTTAACAGAGGAAACGCTCTCCTCAGGTTCAAGTCTCAGCCGGAATGGAGGAAATATACATAGACCACACCCGGTCACATGGAGTGCAAGACAGTACTTCCCCATTTATTACAAGTACAGCAAGGAACAGGAGCTTGTCTGTTCCAGCCTAAAACAAACAGTCTGTCAGCCCAGGAATAAATCACACAAAGCAGCATGTAAATAATTAATACTCTGATTAATTAACCCCAACTGTTCAATAAACCCCCTTCAGAGGATATTAACCCTGGTTCCTACCAAGGTATAAAAGGAGCCACACTGTGACCCTGCTATAGTGTTTTATGTGTAAAAATTAAAGCAAGCTTACCTCCAGGATCCATGCTGTGGAAAAAGAACACAGCCTCTCAAGTGTGACAGTCTTATAGCAGCGCTCCTGACATGGACTTGAGTGAGAGAAAGCAGACAGTGAAACTCATCAACACTGATTAGTTAAGAGCTGTTAGCAGTAGTCTGGATGGTAACTTTCATCAATACTCTCACTGAGAGGTTGACATTACTACTTAAAACTCCAGTCCTATCTCAAAGGGCAGATACCCTTTTTCAGGACTCTCCGAATCTTCTGACACTTCTCTGCCACCTTCTAACGTGACAAAAGGCAAAGAATGACTGGGGTAATGAGGAAGTGGGAGGGATATTTAAGCCTTTGGCTGGAGTGTCTTTGCCTCCTCCTGGTGGACAGGTGTTGTATTTCCCAACAGTAAGGAATGAAGCCGTGGACTCTCCCTATCTTAGGAAGGAAATGCTGAAAATATGACAGTAAAGAAGTGATTTTCATTTCTGCTGTATCTGATTCATGACAGTTTAATGTTACGTATACTATCTCTTTGAGCTATCATCTTAAGATTATATTGACTAAAACATCATCCGATTATTAAAATCATTGTCAAAAATATTACACTGTGTGGCCTAATGTCATCACCAATGTTTATCTTTAATATTAATTTCACATATACATACTTTCAAAGTATAATACACAATTTAACAAATGGCACTTACAAGTTCTGATGAGTGATCAATGACTCAAGTATAGAGCAATATGATTCGTTAGTGATAGTAGAAAATGTATATTTCAAACAGATTGGCTGATTTCATTAATCACTTGATTATGCATTTATCAATAAGTAATTGTGGAGACCTTTACTAGTTTGTGGGATATTTAGGAATTTGAGTATTACGTCAAATGTGGTGTGAAAAGTTTTGCGTCAAAACATAAATTATGCTTACCTGATAATTTAATTTCTATCTTTGGGAGGAGAGTCCACTGCCTCATTCATTACTTGTGGGAATTTAGAACCTGGCCACCAGGAGGAGGCAAAGACACCCCAGCCAAAGGCTTAAATACCTCCCCCAGTCATTCTGCCAAGGGAACAAGTTACAGTAGGAGAAATATCTGGATATAAATGGTGCCAGAAGAATAAAATTAAATTTAGGTCCGCCCACTGGAGAAACGGGCGGGAGCTGTGGACTCTCCTCCCACAGATGGAAATGAAATTATCAGGTTAGCATAATTTAGGTTTGCCATCTTAATGGGAGGAGAGTCCACTGCCTCACTCATTACTTATGGGAATACCCAAGCTCTAGAGGACACTGAATGAACAAAACAGGAGGGTAAAAGGAGGCGGACCCAAAACTGAGGGCACCACAGCCTGCAGAACCTGTCTCCCAAAAGCTGCTTCCGCAGAAGCAAAAAACATAATTTATGCTTACCTGATAAATTTATTTCTCTTGTAGTGTATCCAGTCCACGGATCATCCATTACTTATGAAATATATTCTCCTTCCCAACAGGAAGCTGCAAGAGTCCACCCACAGCAAAGCTGCTATATAGCTCCTCCCCTAACTGCCATATTCAGTCATTCGACCGAAAACATGCAGAGAAAGGAAAAACCATAGGGTGCAGTGGTGACTGTAGTTCAAATGAAAAAATTACCTGCCTTAAAGTGACAGGGCGGGCCGTGGACTGGATACACTACAAGAGAAATAAATTTATCAGGTAAGCATAAATTATGTTTTCTCTTGTTAAGTGTATCCAGTCCACGGATCATCCATTACTTATGGAATACCAATACCAAAGCTAAAGTACACGGATGATGGGAGGGACAAGGCAGGTACTTAAACGGAAGTTACCACTGCCTGTAAAAAACCCTTTCTCCCAAAAATAGCCTCCGAAGAAGCAAGGTATCAAATTTGTTAAATTTGAAAAGTATGAAGCGCAGACCAAGACTCCGTCTTGTAAATCTGTTCAACAGAAGCCACATTTAAAAAAGGCCCAAGTGAAAACCACAGCTCTAGTAGAATGAGCTGTAATCCCTTCAGGAGGCTGCTGTCCAGCAGTCTCATAAGCTAAATGAATTATGCTTTTTAACCAAAAAGACAGAGAGGCTGCTGAAGTCTTTTGACCTCTCCTCTGTCCAGAATAGACAACAAACAAGGTGAACGTTTGATGAAAACTGTAGTAGCTTGTAAGTAAAACTTTAAAGCACAAACCACGTCCAATATTGTGTAACAGACGTTCCTTCTTTGAGGAAGGATTAGGATACAAGCATGGAACAACTATCTCTTGAGTGATGTACTTGTTAGATACCACCTTAGGAAAAAACCCAGGTTGGTACGCAGGACTACCTTATCCGTACGAAGGACCAGATAAGGAGAATCACATTGTAACACAGATAACTTGGAGACTCTACGAGTCGAGGAATTAGCTACCCAAAAGGAACTTTCCAAGATAAAGATTGATATCTATGGAACAAAAAAGGTTCAAACGGAACTTCTTGAAGAACCTTAAGAATCAGGTTTAAGCTCCATGGCGGAGCAACAGTTTTAAACACAGGCTTGGATCTAACCAAAGCCTGACCAAATGCCTGAACGTCTAGAATACCTGCCAGACGCTTGTGCAAAAAAATAGACAGAGTAAAAATCTGTCCCCTTTTAAGGAATTAGCTGACAACCCTTTTCTCAAAAACATCTTGGAGAAAAGATAATATCCTGGGAATCCAGACTTTACTCCATGAGCAACCCTTGGATTCATAACAATCAGATATTTACACCATATCTATGTTCAATTTTCCTAGAGACAGGCTTTCATGTCTGTATTAAGGTATCAATGACTGACTCGGAGAAGCCATGCTTTGATAACATCAAGCGTTCAGTCTCCAGGCAGTCCATCTCAGATTGATTCTATTTAGATGGTTGAAAGGACCCTGAGGTAGAGGGACCTGTCTCAGAAGCAGAGACCGTGATGGAAAGGATGACATGTCCACCAGATCTGCATACCAGGTCCTGCGTGGCTACGCAGGCGCTGTCAAAAACACCAAAGTCCTCTCCTGCTTGGTCTTGACCTCCGGAGGAAATCCCACTCCCCCGGAAGAAAAGTCTGACGACTTAGAAAATCCACCTCCCAGTTCTCAACACCTGGGATATGGATAGCTGATAGACAAGAGTGAGTCTCTGTCCAGTGAATTATTGTAAGACTTCTAACATCGCTAGGGAACTTCTGTTCCCCCTTGATGGCTGATGTAAGCCACAGTCGTGTATATTGTCCGACTGAGTATGATGTACCTCAGAGTTGCTAACTGAGGCCAAGTCTGAAGAGCATGGAATATCACTCCCAGTTCCAGAATATTTATTAGAAGGAGGGTCTCCTCCTAAGTCCACTATCCCTGAGCCTTCAGGGAGTTCCAGACTGCATCCCAACCTAAAAGGCTGGAATCTATTGTAACAATTGTCCCATCTGACCTGCGGAAGGTCATACCCTTGGACAGATGGACCCGACATAGTCACCAGAGAAGAGAATCTCTGGTCTCTTGGTCCAGGTTTAACAGGGGGACAAATCTGTGTAATCCCCGTTCCTCTGACTGAGCATGCATAGTTGCAGCGGTCTGAAATATAGACGTGCAAACGGTACTATGTCCCTTGCCGCTACCATTAAGCCGATTTCATTCATGTACTGAGCCACCGAAGGGCGCGGATGGGATGAAAAAAACACGGCAGAAATTTAGAAACTTTGACAACCTGGACTCCGTCAGGTAAATTTTCATTTCTACAGAATCTATCAGAGTCCCTAGGAGGGAAACCCTTGAGATTGGGGATAGAGAACTCTTTCCTTGTTCACTTTCCACCCATGTGATCTCAGAAATGCCAGTACTACGTCCGTATGAGACTGGGCAATTTGGATGTTTGACGCCTGTATCAGGATGTCGTCTAAATAAGGGGCCACTTCTATGCCCCGCGGTCTAAGGACCGCCAAAGCGACCCCAGAACCTCCATAAAGATTCTTGGGGCTGTAGATATCCCAAAGGAAAGAGCTACAAACTGGTAATGCCTGTCTAGAAAGGCAAACCTGAAAAACGATGGTGATCTTTATGCATCACAATGTGAGGATAAGCATCCTTCAAATCCATTGTAGTCCTCTATTGACTCTCCTGGATCATAGTTAAGATGGTACGAATAGTTTCCATCTTAAATGACGGAATTCTGAGGAATTTGTTTAAGATCTTTAGATCCAAAATAGGTCTGAAGGTTCCCTCGCCTTGGGAACCACAAACAGATTTGAGTAAAAACTCTGTCCCTGTTCCTCTCTTGGAACTGGATGGATCTCGTACACAATGTAAGAATGCCTCCTTCTTTATCTGGTTTGCAGATAATTGTGAAAGGCGAAATCTCCCCTTTTTTTGGGGGGGAATCTTTGAAATCCAGAAGATATCTCTGGGATATAAATTCCAATGCCTAGGGATCCTGGGCATCTCTTGCCCACGCCTGGGCAAAGAATGAAAGTCTGCCCCATATAGGATCCGTTACCGGATAGGGGTCCGTTCCTTCATGCTGCCTTAGAGGCAGCAGCAGGCTCCTTGGCCTGCTTATCTTTGTTCCAGGTCCGATTGACTCCAGCCCGCCTTGGACTGAGCAAAAATTCCCTCTTGTTTTGCCTTAGAGGAAGAGGATGCCACACCTACCCTGAAGTTTTTAAAAGGTACGAAAATTAGACTTTTTTTTTTTGCCCTTGATTTAGACCTATCCTGAGGAAGGGCATGACCTTTTCCTCCAGTGATATAAGCAATAATCTCCTTCAAACCATTCCCGAATAGGGTCTGCCCCTTGAAGGGAAGTTAAGTAGCTTATTTATTAAAGTCACGACAGCTGACCATGATATAAGCCATAGCGCTCTGCGCGCCAGAATAGTAAAAAACAGAATTCTTAGCCGTTAGTCTAGTCAAATGAACAAGGCATCAGAAAACAAAGGAATTGGCTAGCATAAGCTTGTCAAATATATTCATCCAATGGAGTCGCTTAACTGTAAAGCCTCATCAAGAGACTCAACCCAGAACGCCGCAGCAGCAGTGACAGAAGCAATGTATGCAAGGGGCTGCAGGATAAAACCCTGTTGAATAAACATTTTTTATCCATTGGATCTAAAAAGCACAACTGTCCTCGTCAGAGGTAGTGGTACGCTTAGCTAGAGTAGAAACTCTTCTCTCCACCTTAGGAACTGTCTGCCAGAAGTCCCGTGTGGTGGTAACTATTAGAAAACATTCTTCTAAAAAATAGGAGGGGAAGAGAACGGCACACCTGGTCTATCCCATTCCTTATTAAAAAATTTTTTAGTAAACCTCTTTAGGTATTGGAAAAACATCAGTACACACCGGCACTGCATATTATTTATCCAGTCTACACAATTTCTCTGGCCCTGCGATTGTACACATTCATTCAGAGCAGCTAAAGCCTCCCTGAGCAACAAGTGGAGGTTCTCAAGCATAAATTTTAAATGTAGAAATATCAGAATCGGGTTAAATCATCTTCCCTGAGTCAAAAAAAAATCACCCACAGACTAAGCATATTGTGAGGTAGTATCATACATGGTTCTTAAAGCGTCTGTATGCTCTGTATCTA
Organism: Bombina bombina; assembly: GCF_027579735.1. Taxonomy (NCBI): domain Eukaryota; kingdom Metazoa; phylum Chordata; class Amphibia; order Anura; family Bombinatoridae; genus Bombina; species Bombina bombina. The sequence goes on along the minus strand of NC_069502.1, from coordinate 21,388,124 downwards.
CCCCCAGAGCTAACTGCTTTCCTTTAATTTCAGGTAGTCTGACTAATACTGCTGCCAGAATATTATTCACCACCTTTGCCATGTCTTGTAAAATAAACGCTATGGGCGCCCTTGATGTACTTGGCGCCATTTGAGCGTGAGTCCCTGAAGCGGGAGTCGAAGGGTCTGACACGTGGGGAGAGTTAGTCGGCATAACTTTCCCCTCGACAGAATCCCCTGGTAAAAGAAACGCTATGGGTGCCCTTGATGTACTTGGCGCCATTTGAGCGTGAGTCCCTAAAGCGGGAGTCAAAAGGTCTGACACGTGGGGAGAGTTAGTCGGCATAACTACCCCCACGACAGAATCCTCTGGTGATAATGTTTTTAAAGACAAAAAATGATCTTTATTGTTTAACATGAAATCAGTACATCTGGTACACATTCTAAGATGGGGTTCCACCATGGCTTTAAAACATAATGAACACAGAGCTTCCTCTATGTCAGACATGTTAGAACAGACTAATAATGAGACTAGTAAGCTTGGAAAACACTTTAAATCAAGTTAACAAGCAAATATATAAAACGTTACTGTGCCTTTAAGAGAAACAAATTTTGTCAAAATTTGAAAAACAGTGAAAAAAAGGCAGTAAAACAAACGAAATTTTTACAGTACATGTAATAAGGTAACAGAGCATTGCACCCACTTGCAAATGGATGATTAACCCCTTAATGCAAAAAACAGATAAAAAAAAAATTAAAAAAAAAATGACATAGACGTTTTTAAAAACAGACACAACAAACTGCCACAGCCAACAGTGGGAAGCTTCAGTTAACTGTTTCTATGCAAAATTTAAGCCAGCCATGTGGAAAAAACTTAGGCCCCAATAAGTTTTATCACCAAACATATGTTAAAAAACGATTAAACATGCCAGCAAACGTTTTAAAACACATTTTTACAAGAGTATGTATCTCTATTAATAAGCCTGATACCAGTCGCTATCGCTGCATTTAAGGCTTTACTTACATTACTTCGGTATCAGCAGTATTTTCTTAGTCAATTCCATTCCTAGAAAAATATTTTACTGCACATACCTTATCTGCAGGAAAACCTGCACGCCATTCCCCCTCTGAAGTACCTCACTCCTCAGAATGTGTGAGAACAGCAAATGGATCTTAGTTACGTCTGCTAAGATCATAGAAAAACGCAGGCAGATTCTTCTTCCAAATACTGCCTGAGATAAATAGCACACTCCGGTGCCATTTAAAAATAACAAACTTTTGATTGAAGAATAAACTAAGTAGAAAGCACCACAGACTCTCACAACCTCCTATCTATGTTGAGGCTTGCAAGAGAATGACTGAATATGGCAGTTAGGGGAGGAGCTATATAGCAGCTTTGCTGTGGGTGGACTCTTGCAGCTTCCTGTTGGGAAGGAGAATATATTCCATAAGTAATTGATGATCCGTGGACTGGATACACTTAACAAGAGAAACATTGAATTTGTAAAATTTTGCAAAAGTATGTAAAGAGTACCAAGTTGCCGCCTCACAAATCTTCTCCATAGAAGCCTCGTTCTTAAAGGCCCAAGAAGAGGCCACAGCCCTAGTTGAGTGAGCCGTGATCCTCTGAAGAGGCTTATGTCCCACTGTCTCATAGGCCAGCCGGATAATGCTCCCCAACCAAAAAGACAGTGAAGTGGAAGAGGCCCTCTGCCCCCTACGCTTTCCTGAATATACAGCAAATAAAGACAATGTCTTTCTTAACTCCTTCGTAGCCCGAAGATAAAACTTTAAGGCCCGAACCACATCCAAATTATGAAGCAACCTTTCCTTTGACGAAGAAGGGTTAGGACACAAGGAAGGAACTACTATTTCCTGATTGATGTAACGATTCAACACAACCTTGGTAAGAAACCCCAATCCAGTGCGAAGAACAGCCTTATCAGAGTGAAAAACCAGTTAAGGAGGCTCACATTGCAAGGCCACTAACTCAGAGACTCTGCGAGCCGATGCAATAGCCAGTAGGAATAGAACTTTCCAGGAAAGAAGCTTAATGTCAAGCGCATGCATAGGCTCAAACAGAGCCCTCTGCAAACTCTTAACAACCAAGTTTAAAGACATGCCTGATCCTAGACAGAGCCTGAACAAAAGACTGCATATCAGGAAGCTCCGCTAGCTTCTTGTGTAACAGTACCAATAAAGCAGAAATCTGACCCTTTAAGGAACTGGCAGGTAGACCCTTATCCAGTCCGTCATGGAGAAAGGCTAGAATCCTGGATACCCTAACCTTGTGCCAGGGATATCCACTTTCCTCACACCAGGACAAATAGGTCCTCCACACCTTATCATAGATGTGCCGAGTGGCCAGCTTCCTGGCCTGAATGAGAGTATCAATCAATATCTCAGAAAATCCTCTCTTGGCGTTCAATCTCCACGCAGTCAGCCTCAGAGAATCGAGATTTTGGTGAAGAAATGGCCCCTGAGCCAGCAGATCTCTGCGACAGGGTAACCTCCATGGAGGAGACAATGACATCCCCACCAGTAAACATTTATTGTATGTGCAGGCCTTTTGTAACGTGTAATTTAATAGCTGATGTATACTGTGCATATATAAACATTTATTGCGTGTGCAGACCTTTTGTAACGTGGCATTTAATAGCTGATGTATACTGTGCATATATAAACATTTATTGTGTGTGCAGACCTTTTGTAACGTGGCATTTAATAGCTGATATATACTGTGCATATATAGACATTTATTGTGTGTGCATACCTTTTGTAATGTGTAATTTAATAGCTGATATATACTGTGCATATATAAACATGTGTGTGCAGACCTTTTGTAATGTGTAATTTAATAGCTGATATATACATTTAATGTGTGTGCAGACCTTTTGTAATGTGTAATTTAATAGTTGATATATACTGTGCATAAACATGTGTGTGCAGACCTTTTGTAATGCAGCATTTAATAGCGGATGTATACTGTGCATATATAAACATTTATTGTGTGTGCAGACCTTTTGTAATGTGGCATTTAATAGCTAATATATATTGTGCATATAGACATTTATTGTGTGTGCAGACCTTTGTAATGTGGCATTTAATAGCTGACATATACTGTTATTGTCTGTCCTGCAGGTCTGATTACTGTATCAGTGGGGCTTGTTGTATTAATAACTCATTACTATGC
>NC_069502.1:21352452-21377452 GCF_027579735.1 Bombina bombina | reverse complement strand
CTTGGCCCTCGCTAGCTGAGGCCAAGCCTTGAGAGCATTGAATATCGCTCTCAGTTCCAGAATATTTATCGGTAGAAGAGATTCTTCCCGAGACCAAAGACCCTGAGCTTTCAGGGATCCCCAGACCGCGCCCCAGCCCATCAGACTGGCGTCGGTCGTGACAATGACCCACTCTGGTCTGCGGAATGTCATCCCTCGTGACAGGTTGTCCAGGGACAGCCACCAACGGAGTGAGTCTCTGGTCCTCTGATTTACTTGTATCTTCGGAGACAAGTCTGTATAGTCCCCATTCCACTGACTGAGCATGCACAGTTGTAATGGTCTTAGATGAATGCGTGCAAAAGGAACTATGTCCATTGCCGCTACCATCAACCCGATCACTTCCATGCACTGAGCTATGGAAGGAAGAGGAACGGAATGGAGTATCCGACAAGAGTCTAGAAGTTTTGTTTTTCTGGCCTCTGTCAGAAAAATCCTCATTTCTAAGGAGTCTATTATTGTTCCCAAGAAGGGAACCCTTGTTGACGGAGATAGAGAACTCTTTTCCACGTTCACTTTCCATCCGTGAGATCTGAGAAAGGCCAGGACAATGTCCGTGTGAGCCTTTGCTTGAGGAAGGGACGACGCTTGAATCAGAATGTCGTCCAAGTAAGGTACTACAGCAATGCCCCTTGGTCTTAGCACAGCTAGAAGGGACCCTAGTACCTTTGTGAAAATCCTTGGAGCAGTGGCTAATCCGAAAGGAAGCGCCACGAACTGGTAATGTTTGTCCAGGAATGCGAACCTCAGGAACCGATGATGTTCCTTGTGGATAGGAATATGTAGATACGCATCCTTTAAATCCACCGTGGTCATGAATTGACCTTCCTGGATGGAAGGAAGAATAGTTCGAATGGTTTCCATCTTGAACGATGGAACCTTGAGAAACTTGTTTAAGATCTTGAGATCTAAGATTGGTCTGAACGTTCCCTCTTTTTTGGGAACTATAAACAGATTGGAGTAGAACCCCATCCCTTGTTCTCTTAATGGAACGGGATGAATCACTCCCATTTTTAACAGGTCTTCTACACAATGTAAGAATGCCTGTCTTTTTATGTGGTCTGAAGACAACTGAGACCTGTGGAACCTCCCCCTTGGGGGAAGTCCCTTGAATTCCAGAAGATAACCTTGGGAGACTATTTCTAGCGCCCAAGGATCCAGAACATCTCTTGCCCAAGCCTGAGCGAAGAGAGAGAGTCTGCCCCCCACCAGATCCGGTCCCGGATCGGGGGCCAACATTTCATGCTGTCTTGGTAGCAGTGGCAGGTTTCTTGGCCTGCTTTCCCTTGTTCCAGCCTTGCATTGGTCTCCAAGCTGGCTTGGCTTGAGAAGTATTACCCTCTTGCTTAGAGGACGTAGCACTTTGGGCTGGTCCATTTCTACGAAAGGGACGAAAATTAGGTTTATTTTTTGCCTTGAAAGGCCGATCCTGAGGAAGGGCGTGGCCCTTACCCCCAGTGATATCCGAGATAATCTCTTTCAAGTCAGGGCCAAACAGCGTTTTCCCCTTGAAAGGAATGTTAAGTAGCTTGTTCTTGGAAGACGCATCAGCCGACCAAGATTTCAACCAAAGCGCTCTGCGCGCCACAATAGCAAACCCAGAATTCTTAGCCGCTAACCTAGCCAATTGCAAAGTGGCGTCTAGGGTGAAAGAATTAGCCAATTTGAGAGCATTGATTCTGTCCATAATCTCCTCATAAGGAGGAGAATCACTGTCGACCGCCTTTATCAGCTCATCGAACCAGAAACATGCGGCTGTAGCGACAGGGACAATGCATGAAATTGGTTGTAGAAGGTAACCCTGCTGAACAAACATCTTTTTAAGCAAACCTTCTAATTTTTTATCCATAGGATCTTTGAAAGCACAACTATCCTCTATGGGTATAGTGGTGCGTTTGTTTAAAGTGGAAACCGCTCCCTCGACCTTGGGGACTGTCTGCCATAAGTCCTTTCTGGGGTCGACCATAGGAAACAATTTTTTAAATATGGGGGGAGGGACGAAAGGAATACCGGGCCTTTCCCATTCTTTATTAACAATGTCCGCCACCCGCTTGGGTATAGGAAAAGCTTCTGGGAGCCCCGGCACCTCTAGGAACTTGTCCATTTTACATAGTTTCTCTGGGATGACCAACTTGTCACAATCATCCAGAGTGGATAATACCTCCTTAAGCAGAATGCGGAGATGTTCCAACTTAAATTTAAATGCAATCACATCAGGTTCAGCTTGTTGAGAAATGTTCCCTGAATCAGTAATTTCTCCCTCAGACAAAACCTCCCTGGCCCCATCAGACTGAGTTAGGGGCCCTTCAGAAATATTAATATCAGCGTCGTCATGCTCTTCAGTATCTAAAACAGAGCAGTCGCGCTTACGCTGATAAGTGTTCATTTTGGCTAAAATGTTTTTGACAGAATTATCCATTACAGCCGTTAATTGTTGCATAGTAAGGAGTATTGGCGCGCTAGATGTACTAGGGGCCTCCTGAGTGGGCAAGACTCGTGTAGACGAAGGAGGGAATGATGCAGTACCATGCTTACTCCCCTCACTTGAGGAATCATCTTGGGCATCATTGTCATTGTCACATAAATCACATTTATTTAAATGAATAGGAATTCTGGCTTCCCCACATTCAGAACACAGTCTATCTGGTAGTTCAGACATGTTAAACAGGCATAAACTTGATAACAAGTACAAAAAACGTTTTAAAATAAAACCGTTACTGTCACTTTAAATTTTAAACTGAACACACTTTATTACTGCAAATGCGAAAAAACATGAAGGAATTGTTCAAAATTTACCAAATTTTCACCACAGTGTCTTAAAGCCTTAAAAGTATTGCACACCAAATTTGGAAGCTTTAACCCTTAAAATAACGGAACCGGAGCCGTTTTGAACTTTAACCCCTTTACAGTCCCTGGTATCTGCTTTGCTGAGACCCAACCAAGCCCCAAGGGGAATACGATACCAAATGACGCCTTCAGAAAGTCTTTTCTAAGTATCAGAGCTCCTCTCACATGCGACTGCATGCCATGCCTCTCAAAAACAAGTGCGCAACACCGGCGCGAAAATGAGGCTCTGCCTATGCTTTGGGAAAGCCCCTAAAGAATAAGGTGTCTAAAACAGTGCCTGCCGATATTATTATATCAAAATACCCAGATAAAATGATTCCTCAAGGCTAAATATGTGTTAATAATCAATCGATTTAGCCCAAAAAAAGTCTACAGTCTTAATAAGCCCTTTTTGAAGCCCTTATTTACAATCGTAATAAACATGGCTTACCGGATCCCAGAGGGAAAATGACAGCTTCCAGCATTACATCGTCTTGTTAGAATGTGTCATACCTCAAGCAGCAAGAGACTGCTCACTGTTCCCCCAACTGAAGTTAATTGCTCTCAACAGTCCTGTGTGGAACAGCCATGGATTTTAGTGACGGTTGCTAAAATCATTTTCCTCATACAAACAGAAATCTTCATCTCTTTTCTGTTTCTGAGTAAATAGTACATACCAGCACTATTTCAAAATAACAAACTCTTGATTGAATAATAAAAACTACAGTTAAACACTAAAAAACTCTAAGCCATCTCCGTGGAGATGTTGCCTGTACAACGGCAAAGAGAATGACTGGGGTAGGCGGAGCCTAGGAGGGATCATGTGACCAGCTTTGCTGGGCTCTTTGCCATTTCCTGTTGGGGAAGAGAATATCCCACAAGTAAGGATGACGCCGTGGACCGGACACACCTATGTTGGAGAAAAGAGGACTTTGGACCACTGAGCAACAGACCAGGTCTATTTTTCTTTAGCCCAGGTAAGACGCTTCTGACGTTGTTTGTTGTTCAGGAGTGGCTTGACAAGAGGAATACGACATTTGAAGCCCATGTCAAGGATCCGTCTGTGTGTGGTGGCTCTTGATGCACTGACTCAAGCCTCAGTCCACTCCTTGTGAATGTCCCCAACACTTTTGAATGGCCTTTTCCTGACAATCCTCTCCAGGCAGCGGTCATCCCTGCTGCTTGTGCACTTTTTTCCTCCACACTTTTCCCTTCCATGTAACTTTCTATTAATGTGCTTTGATACAGCACTATGGGAACATCCAACTTCTTTTGCAATTACCTTTTGAGGCTTTCCCTCCTTATGGAGCGTGTCAATGATGGTTTTCTGCACAATTGTCAGGTCAGCAGTCTTTCCCATGATTGTGATTCCTACTGAACCAGACTGAGAGACCATTTAAAGTCTCTGGAACCCTTTGCAGGTGTTATGGCTTAATTAGCTGATTAGAGTGGGACACTTTGAGCCTAGAATATTGCACCTTTTCACAATATTCTAATTTCCTGAGATTGTGGTTTTGGGGTTTTCATGAGCTGTAAGCCATAATCATCACATTTATGACAAATCACGGCTTGAACTATCTTGCTTTGCATGTAATGAGTCTCTCTCTCATATTAGTTTCACCTTTTAAGTTGCATTAGTGAAATAAATGAACTTTTGCACGATATTCTAATTTTTCGAGTTTCACCTGTACATACATATACACAGTTGTGCTCATAAGTTTACATACCCTGGCAGAATTTATGATTTCTTGGCCATTTTTTAGAGACTATGAATGATAATTTTCCACTTCTTTATTAGAGTTTGAACACTGCTGATTTGCATTCTCAATTCCTTGGATATCTTTTTATATCCCTTTCCTGTTTTATACAGTTCAACTAACTTTTCCGGCAGATCCTTTGACAATTCTTTTGCTTTCCCCATGACTCAGAATCCAGAAACGTCAGTGCAGCACTGGATGAAAGATGCAGGGGTCTGTCAGGAGTCCAGAAACTCATTGACCTTTTATACACACACACTAATTACAAGCAAACAGATCACAGGTGAGGATGGTTACCTTTAATAGCCATTCAAACCCCTTTGTGTCAACTTGTGTGCATGTTATCTGGCCAAAATCACCAGGGTATGTAAACTTATGAGCACAATTGCACGTGTGTGTGTGTACATATATATATATACACACACACACACACATACAGGTGGCCCTCGGTTTACAACAGTTCAATTTGCACCGTTTCAGAATAACAACCTTTTTTTCAGTCATGTGACTGTTATTGAAAAGCATTGAGAAGCATTGCGCAAATTAAAATAGCCAGTAGGTGGAACTGTCTGCTTGTGTTGCAGCAAAGATATACACACTCACATATGGGCACACTCTGCGCCCCTACACACTCACATATGAGCACGCTCAGCCTCGCTACACACTCACATATGGGCACACTCTGCGCCCCTACACACTCACATATGGGCACACTCAGCCTCACTACACACTCAAATATGGGCACCCTCTGCCTCACTACACACTCACATATGGGCACACTCTGCCTCATTACACACTCACATATGGGCACGCTCTGCATCACTACACACTAACATATGGGCACGCTCTGCATCACTACACACTCACATATGGGCACCCTCTGCCTCACTACACACACTCACATATGGGCACCCTCTGCCTCCATACACACTCACATATGGGCACCCTCTGCCTCACTACACACTCACATATGGGCACCCTCTGCCTCACTACACACTCACATATGGGCACCCTCTGCCTCACTACACACTCACATATGGGCACGCTCTGCCTCACTACACATTCACATATGGGCACGCTCTGCCTCACTACACACTCACATATGTGCACCCTCTGCATCACTACACACTCACATATGTGCACCCTCTGCCTCACTACACACTCACATATGTGCACCCTCTGCATCACTACACACTCACATATGTGCACCCTCTGCATCACTACACACTCACATATGTGCACCCTCTGCCTCACTACACACTCACATATGTGCACCCTCTGCCTCACTACACACTCACATATGGGCACCCTCTGCCTCACTACACACTCACATATGGGCACCCTCTGCCTCACTACACACTCACATATGGGCACGCTCTGCCTCACTACACACTCACATATGGGCACACTCTGCATCACTACACACTCACATATGGGCACGCTCTGCATCACTACACACTCACATATGGGCACGCTCTGCCTCACTACACACTCACATATGTGCACCCTCTGCCTCACTACACACTCACATATGGGCACGCTCTGCATCACTACACACTCACATATGGGCACGCTCTGCCTCACTACACACTCACATATGGGCACGCTCTGCCTCACTACACACTCACATATGGGCACGCTCTGCCTCACTACACACTCACATATGGGCACGCTCTGCCTCACTACACACTCACATATGTGCACTCTCTGCCTCACTACACACTCACATATGTGCACCCTCTGCCTCACTACACACTCACATATGTGCACACTCTGCCTCACTACACACTCACATATGGGCACGCTCTGCATCACTACACACTCACATATGGGCACCCTCTGCCTCACTACACACTCACATATGGGCACGCTCTGCCTCACTACACACTCACATATGGGCACCCTCTGCATCACTACACACTCACATATGGGCACCCTCTGCATCACTACACACTCACATATGGGCACCCTCTGCATCACTACACACTCACATATGGGCACGCTCTGCCTCACTACACACTCACATATGGGCACCCTCTGCCTCACTACACACTCACATATGGGCACGCTCTGCATCATTACACACTCACATATGTGCACCCTCTGCATCACTACACACTCACATATGTGCACCCTCTGCATCACTACACACTCACATATGTGCACCCTCTGCATCACTACACACTCACATATGTGCACCCTCTGCATCACTACACACTCACATATGGGCACCCTCTGCCTCACTACACACTCACATATGGGCACGCTCTGCATCACTACACACTCACATATGTGCACCCTCTGCCTCACTACACACTCACATATGGGCACGCTCTGCATCACTACACACTCACATATGGGCACGCTCTGCCTCACTACACACTCACATATGGGCACGCTCTGCCTCACTACACACTCACATATGGGCACGCTCTGCCTCACTACACACTCACATATGGGCACGCTCTGCCTCACTACACACTCACATATGTGCACTCTCTGCCTCACTACACACTCACATATGGGCACCCTCTGCCTCACTACACACTCACATATGGGCACCCTCTGCATCACTACACACTCACATATGGGCACCCTCTGCCTCACTACACACTCACATATGGGCACGCTCTGCATCACTACACACTCGCATATGGGCACGCTCTGCATCACTACACACTCACATATGGGCACCCTCTGCATCACTACACACTCACATATGGGCACCCTCTGCCTCACTACACACTCACATATGTGCACGCTCTGCATCACTACACACTCACATATGTGCACCCTCTGCCTCACTACACACTCACATATGGGCACCCTCTGCATCACTACACACTCACATATGTGCACCCTCTGCATCACTACACACTCACATATGTGCACGCTCTGCCTCACTACACACTCACATATGTGCACCCTCTGCATCACTACACACTCACATATGTGCACCCTCTGCATCACTACACACTCACATATGTGCACGCTCTGCCTCACTACACACTCACATATGTGCACCCTCTGCCTCACTACACACTCACATATGTGCACCCTCCGCATCACTACACACTCACATATGGGCACCCTCTGCATCACTACACACTCACATATGGGCACCCTCTGCCTCACTACACACTCACATATGGGCACGCTCTGCATCACTACACACTCACATATGTGCACGCTCTGCCTCACTACACACTCACATATGTGCACCCTCTGCCTCACTACACACTCACATATGTGCACGCTCTGCATCACTACACACTCACATATGGGCACGCTCTGCATCACTACACACTCACATATGGGCACGCTCTGCATCACTACACACTCACATATGGGCACGCTCTGCCTCACTACACACTCACATATGGGCACGCTCTGCATCACTACACACTCACATATGTGCACCCTCTGCATCATTACACACTCACATATGGGCACGCTCTGCATCACTACACACTCACATATGTGCACGCTCTGCCTCACTACACACTCACATATGTGCACCCTCTGCATCATTACACACTCACATATGGGCACGCTCTGCATCACTACACACTCACATATGGGCACCCTCTGCATCACTACACACTCACATATGGGCACCCTCTGCCTCACTACACACTCACATATGTGCACGCTCTGCATCACTACACACTCACATATGGGCACCCTCTGCCTCACTACACACTCACATATGTGCACACTCTGCATCACTACACACTCACATATGGGCACCCTCTGCCTCACTACACACTCACATATGGGCACGCTCTGCATCACTACACGCTCACATATGGGCACGCTCTGCATCACTACACACTCACATATGGGCACCCTCTGCCTCACTACACACTCACATATGTGCACACTCTGCATCACTACACACTCACATATGGGCACCCTCTGCCTCACTACACACTCACATATGGGCACGCTCTGCATCACTACACGCTCACATATGGGCACGCTCTGCATCACTACACACTCACATATGTGCACCCTATGCCTCACTACACGCTCACATATGTGCACCCTCTGCCTCACTACACACTCACATATGGGCACGCTCTGCATCACTACACGCTCACATATGGGCACCCTCTGCCTCACTACACACTCACATATGGGCACGCTCTGCATCACTACACACTCACATATGGGCACGCTCTGCATCACTACACACTCACATATGGGCACCCTCTGCCTCACTACACACTCACATATGGGCACGCTCTGCATCACTACACACTCACATATGGGCACGCTCTGCATCACTACACACTCACATATGGGCACGCTCTGCATCACTACACACTCACATATGGGCACGCTCTGCCTCACTACACACTCACATATGGGCACGCTCTGCCTCACTACACACTCACATATGGGCACGCTCTGCATCACTACACACTCACATATGGGCACGCTCTGCATCACTACACGCTCACATATGGGCACGCTCTGCATCAATACACACTCACATATGTGCACCCTTTGCCTCACTACACACTCACATATGGGCACGCTCTTGCATCACTACACGCTCACAAATGGGCACGCTCTGCATCACTACACGCTCACATATGGGCACGCTCTGCATCAATACACACTCACATATGTGCACCCTCTGCCTCACTACACACTCACATATGGGCACACTCTGCCTCACTATACACTCACATATGTGCACACTCTGCATCACTACACACTCACATATGTGCACGCTCTGCATCACTACACGCTCACATATGGGCACCCTCTGCATCACTACACACTCACATATGGGCACCCTCTGCATCACTACACACACTCACATATGGGCACCCTCTGCCTCACTACACACTCACATATGGGCATGCTCTGCATCACTACACACACTCACATATGGGCACACTCTGCATCACTACACACTCACATATGTGCACCCTCTGCATCATTACACACTCACATATGGGCACGCTCTGCATCACTACACACTCGCATATGGGCACCCTCTGCATCACTACACACTCACATATGGGCACCCTCTGCCTCACTACACACTCACATATGTGCACGCTCTGCATCACTACACACTCACATATGGGCACCCTCTGCCTCACTACACACTCACATATGTGCACACTCTGCATCACTACACACTCACATATGGGCACCCTCTGCCTCACTACACACTCACATATGGGCACGCTCTGCATCACTACACGCTCACATATGGGCACGCTCTGCATCACTACACACTCACATATGTGCACCCTATGCCTCACTACACGCTCACATATGTGCACCCTCTGCCTCACTACACACTCACATATGGGCACGCTCTGCATCACTACACGCTCACATATGGGCACCCTCTGCCTCACTACACACTCACATATGGGCACGCTCTGCATCACTACACACTCACATATGGGCACGCTCTGCATCACTACACACTCACATATGGGCACCCTCTGCCTCACTACACACTCACATATGGGCACGCTCTGCATCACTACACACTCACATATGGGAACGCTCTGCATCACTACACACTCACATATGGGCACGCTCTGCCTCACTACACACTCACATATGGGCACGCTCTGCCTCACTACACACTCACATATGGGCACGCTCTGCCTCACTACACACTCACATATGGGCACGCTCTGCATCACTACACACTCACATATGGGCACGCTCTGCATCACTACACGCTCACATATGGGCACCCTCTGCCTCACTACACACTCACATATGGGCACACTCTGCCTCACTATACACTCACATATGTGCACACTCTGCATCACTACACACTCACATATGTGCACGCTCTGCATCACTACACGCTCACATATGGGCACCCTCTGCATCACTACACACTCACATATGGGCACCCTCTGCATCACTACACACACTCACATATGGGCACCCTCTGCCTCACTACACACTCACATATGGGCATGCTCTGCATCACTACACACACTCACATATGGGCACACTCTGCATCACTACACACTCACATATGGGCACGCTCTGCATCACTACACACTCACATATGTGCACGCTCTGCATCACTACACACTCACATATGGGCACCCTCTGCATCACTACACACTCACATATGTGCACCCTCTGCCTCACTACACACTCACATATGGGCACCCTCTGCCTCACTACACACTCACATATGGGCACGCTCTGCATCACTACACACTCACATATGTGCACCCTCTGCCTCACTACACACTCACATATGGGCATGCTCTGCATCACTACACACTCACATATGTGCACCCTCTGCATCACTACACACTCACATATGTGCACCCTCTGCCTCACTACACACTCACATATGGGCATGCTCTGCATCACTACACACTCACATATGGGCACGCTCTGCATCACTACACACTCACATATGGGCACACTCTGCATCACTACACACTCACATATGGGCACCCTCTGCCTCACTACACACTCACATATGTGCACCCTCTGCATCACTACACACTCACATATGGGCACCCTCTGCATCACTACACACTCACATATGGGCACCCTCTGCCTCACTACACACTCACATATGGGCACGCTCTGCATCACTACACACTCACATATGGGCACCCTCTGCATCACTACACACTCACATATGTGCACCCTCTGCATCACTACACACTCACATATGGGCACCCTCTGCCTCACTACACACTCACATATGTGCACGCTCTGCATCACTACACACTCACATATGTGCACCCTCTGCCTCACTACACACTCACATATGGGCATGCTCTGCATCACTACACACTCACATATGTGCACCCTCTGCATCACTACACACTCACATATGTGCACCCTCTGCCTCACTACACACTCACATATGGGCATGCTCTGCATCACTACACACTCACATATGGGCACGCTCTGCATCACTACACACTCACATATGGGCACACTCTGCATCACTACACACTCACATATGGGCACCCTCTGCATCACTACACACACTCACATATGTGCACCCTCTGCCTCACTACACACTCACATATGTGCACGCTCTGCATCACTACACACTCACATATGGGCACCCTCTGCATCACTACACACTCACATATGTGCACGCTCTGCCTCACTACACACTCACATATGGGCACCCTCTGCCTCACTACACACTCACATATGGGCACCCTCTGCATCACTACACACTCACATATGTGCACCCTCTGCATCACTACACACTCACATATGTGCACGCTCTGCATCACTACACACTCACATATGGGCACACTCTGCATCACTACACACTCACATATGGGCACCCTCTGCATCACTACACACACTCACATATGTGCACCCTCTGCCTCACTACACACTCACATATGTGCACCCTCTGCCTCACTACACACTCACATATGTGCACGCTCTGCATCACTACACACTCACATATGGGCACCCTCTGCATCACTACACACTCACATATGTGCACCCTCTGCCTCACTACACACTCACATATGGGCACCCTCTGCATCACTACACACTCACATATGTGCACCCTCTGCCTCACTACACACTCACATATGTGCACGCTCTGCATCACTACACACTCACATATGGGCACCCTCTGCATCACTACACACTCACATATGTGCACCCTCTGCCTCACTACACACTCACATATGTGCACCCTCTGCATCACTACACACTCACATATGTGCACCCTCTGCCTCACTACACACACACATATGGGCACGCTCTGCATCACTACACACTCACATATGGGCACACTCTGCATCACTACACACTCACATATGGGCACGCTCTGCATCACTACACACTCACATATGGGCACACTCTGCATCACTACACACTCACATATGGGCACACTCTGCATCACTACACACTCACATATGGGCACACTCTGCATCACTACACACTCACATATGTGCACCCTCTGCCTCCCTACACACTCACATATGGGCACGCTCTGCATCACTACACACTCACATATGGGCACGCTCTGCATCACTACACACTCACATATGGGCACCATCTGCCTCACTACACACTCACATATGTGCACACTCTGCATCACTACACACTCACATATGGGCACCCTCTGCCTCACTACACACTCACATATGGGCACCCTCTGCCTCACTACACACTCACATATGGGCACCCTCTGCATCACTACACACTCACATATGGGCACCCTCTGCATCACTACACACTCACATATGGGCACCCTCTGCCTCACTACACACTCACATATGGGCACCCTCTGCATCACTACACACTCACATATGGGCACGCTCTGCATCACTACACACTCACATATGGGCACCCTCTGCATCACTACACATTCACATATGGGCACCCTCTGCCTCACTACACACTCACATATGTGCACGCTCTGCCTCACTACACACTCACATATGGGCATGCTCTGCCTCACTACACACTCACATATGTGCACCCTCTGCCTCACTACACACTCACATATGTGCACACTCTGCATCACTACACACTCACATATGGGCACCCTCTGCCTCACTACACACTCACATATGTGCACCCTCTGCATCACTACACACTCACATATGGGCACGCTCTGCATCATTACACACACTCACATATGTGCACCCTCTGCCTCCCTACACACTCACATATGGGCACGCTCTGCATCACTACACACTCACATATGGGCACGCTCTGCCTCACTACACACTCACATATGTGCACCCTCTGCCTCACTACACACTCACATATGGGCACACTCTGCATCACTACACACTCACATATGGGCACGCTCTGCATCACTACACACTCACATATGGGCACCCTCTGCATCACTACACACTCACATATGTGCACCCTCTGCATCACTACACACTCACATATGGGCACCCTCTGCATCACTACACACTCACATATGGGCACGCTCTGCATCACTACACACTCACATATGGGCACCCTCTGCATCACTACACACTCACATATGTGCACCCTCTGCCTCACTACACACTCACATATGTGCACCCTCTGCCTCACTACACACTCACATATGGGCACCCTCTGCCTCACTACACACTCACATATGTGCACCCTCTGCCTCACTACACACTCACATATGGGCACGCTCTGCATCACTACACACTCACATATGGGCACGCTCTGCATCACTACACACTCACATATGTGCACCCTCTGCCTCACTACACACTCACATATGTGCACCCTCTGCCTCACTACACACTCACATATGTGCACGCTCTGCCTCACTACACACTCACATATGGGCACACTCTGCATCACTACACACTCACATATGGGCACCCTCTGCCTCACTACACACTCACATATGGGCACACTCTGCATCACTACACACTCACATATGTGCACCCTCTGCCTCACTACACACTCACATATGGGCACCCTCTGCATCACTACACACTCACATATGGGCACCCTCTGCCTCACTACACACTCACATATGGGCACCCTCTGCATCACTACACACTCACATATGGGCACCCTCTGCCTCACTACACACTCACATATGTGCACGCTCTGCATCACTACACACTCACATATGGGCACCCTCTGCATCACTACACACTCACATATGTGCACCCTCTGCCTCACTACACACTCACATATGGGCACCCTCTGCATCACTACACACTCACATATGTGCACCCTCTGCCTCACTACACACTCACATATGGGCACGCTCTGCCTCCCTACACACTCACATATGGGCACGCTCTGCCTCACTACACACTCACATATGGGCACACTCTGCCTCACTACACACTCACATATGGGCACGCTCTGCATCACTACCCACTCACATATGTGCACGCTCTGCCTCACTACACACTCACATATGGGCACCCTCTGCCTCACTACACACTCACATATGGGCACCCTCTGCCTCACTACACACTCACATATGGGCACGCTCTGCCTCACTACACACTCACATATGGGCACCCTCTGCCTCACTACACACTCACATATGGGCACCCTCTACCTCACTACACACTCACATATGGGCACGCTCTGCATCACTACACACTCACATATGTGCACCCTCTGCCTCACTACACACTCACATATGGGCACACTCTGCATCACTACACACACTCACATATGGGCACCCTCTGCATCACTACACACACTCACATATGGGCACGCTCTGCATCACTACACACACTCACATATGGGCACACTCTGCATCACTACACACACTCACATATGGGCACCCTCTGCCTCACTACACACTCACATATGTGCACCCTCTGCATCACTACACACTCACATATGGGCACACTCTGCCTCACTACACACTCACATATGTGCACCCTCTGCCTCACTACACACTCACATATGGGCACGCTCTGCCTCACTACACACTCACATATGGGCACGCTCTGCATCACTACACACTCACATATGGGCACCCTCTGCCTCACTACACACTCACATATGGGCACCCTCTGCATCACTACACACTCACATATGGGCACACTCTGCATCACTACACACTCACATATGGGCACCCTCTGCATCACTACACACTCACATATGGGCACCCTCTGCATCACTACACACTCACATATGTGCACCCTCTGCCTCACTACACACTCACATATGTGCACCCTCTGCCTCACTACACACTCACATATGTGCACGCTCTGCCTCACTACACACTCACATATGGGCACACTCTGCATCACTACACACTCACATATGTGCACCCTCTGCATCACTACACACTCACATATGTGCACCCTCTGCCTCACTACACACTCACATATGTGCACCCTCTGCCTCACTACACACTCACATATGTGCACCCTCTGCCTCTCTACACACTCACATATGTGCACCCTCTGCCTCACTACACACTCACATATGTGCACCCTCTGCATCACTACACACTCACATATGGGCACGCTCTGCCTCACTACACACTCACATATGGGCACCCTCTGCCTCACTACACACTCACATATGGGCACCCTCTGCCTCACTACACACTCACATATGGGCACGCTCTGCCTCACTACACACTCACATATGGGCACCCTCTGCCTCACTACACACTCACATATGGGCACCCTCTGCCTCACTACACACTCACATATGGGCACCCTCTGCCTCACTACACACTCACATATGGGCACGCTCTGCCTCACTACACACTCACATATGGGCACACTCTGCATCACTACACACTCACATATGGGCATCCTCTGCCTCACTACACACTCACATATGGGCACCCTCTGCATCACTACACACTCACATATGGGCACGCTCTGCCTCACTACACACTCACATATGTGCACCCTCTGCCTCACTACACACTCACATATGGGCACCCTCTGCATCACTACACACTCACATATGTGCACGCTCTGCATCACTACACACACTCACATATGGGCACGCTCTGCATCACTACACACTCACATATGTGCACCCTCTGCCTCACTACACACACTCACATATGTGCACCCTCTGCATCATTACACACTCACATATGGGCACCCTCTGCATCACTACACACTCACATATGGGCACGCTCTGCATCACTACACACTCACATATGGGCACCCTCTGCCTCACTACACACTCACATATGGGCACCCTCTGCATCACTACACACTCACATATGGGCACCCTCTGCATCACTACACACTCACATATGTGCACCCTCTGCATCACTACACACTCACATATGTGCACCCTCTGCCTCACTACACACTCACATATGTGCACCCTCTGCATCACTACACACTCACATATGGGCACCCTCTGCATCACTACACACTCACATATGGGCACCCTCTGCATCACTACACACTCACATATGTGCACCCTCTGCATCACTACACACTCACATATGTGCACCCTCTGCATCACTACACACTCACATATGTGCACCCTCTGCATCACTACACACACTCACATATGTGCACCCTCTGCCTCACTACACACTCACATATGTGCACCCTCTGCCTCACTACACACTCACATATGTGCACCCTCTGCCTCACTACACACTCACATATGGGCACGCTCTGCATCACTACACACTCACATATGGGCACGCTCTGCATCACTACACACTCACATATGGGCACGCTCTGCATCACTACACACTCACATATGTGCACGCTCTGCATCACTACACACTCACATATGGGCACCCTCTGCATCACTACACACTCACATATGGGCACGCTCTGCATCACTACACACTCACATATGGCCACTCTCTGCCTCACTACACACTCACATATGGGCACGCTCTGCCTCACTACACACTCACATATGGGCACCCTCTGCCTCACTACACACTCACATATGTGCACCCTCTGCATCACTACACACACTCACATATGTGCACCCTCTGCCTCACTACACACTCACATATGGGCACACTCTGCATCACTACACACTCACATATGGGCACGCTCTGCCTCACTACACACTCACATATGTGCACCCTCTGCATCACTACACACTCACATATGTGCACGCTCTGCCTCACTACACACTCACATATGTGCACCCTCTGCCTCACTACACACTCACATATGGGCACCCTCTGCATCACTACACACTCACATATGGGCACCCTCTGCCTCACTACACACTCACATATGGGCACGCTCTGCCTCACTACACACTCACATATGTGCACCCTCTGCATAACTACACACTCACATATGGGCACCCTCTGCCTCACTACACACTCACATATGGGCACCCTCTGCCTCACTACACACTCACATATGGGCACGCTCTGCCTCCATACACACTCACATATGTGCACCCTCTGCATCACTACACACTCACATATGGGCACCCTCTGCCTCCCTACACACTCACATATGGGCACGCTCTGCCTCACTACACACTCACATATGGGCACGCTCTGCCTCACTACACACTCACATATGGGCACGCTCTGCCTCACTACACACTCACATATGGGCACCCTCTGCCTCACTACACACTCACATATGGGCACGCTCTGCCTCACTACACACTCACATATGGGCACGCTCTGCCTCACTACACACTCACATATGTGCAAGCTCTGCCTCACTACACACTCACATATGGGCACACTCTGCATCACTACACACTCACATATGTGCACCCTCTGCATCACTACACACTCACATATGGGCACGCTCTGCCTCACTACACACTCACATATGTGCACCCTCTGCCTCACTACACACTCACATATGGGCACCCTCTGCATCACTACACACTCACATATGGGCACCCTCTGCCTCACTACACACTCACATATGGGCACCCTCTGCCTCACTACACACTCACATATGTGCACCCTCTGCCTCACTACACACTCACATATGTGCACCCTCTGCCTCACTACACACTCACATATGTGCACCCTCTGCATCACTACACACTCACATATGTGCACACTCTGCATCACTACACACTCACATATGTGCACACTCTGCATCACTACACACTCACATATGGGCACCCTCTGCATCACTACACACTCACATATGGGCACGCTCTGCATCACTACACACTCACATATGTGCACCCTCTGCCTCACTACACACTCACATATGGGCACCCTCTGCATCACTACACACTCACATATGGGCACCCTCTGCATCACTACACACTCACATATGGGCACCCTCTGCATCACTACACACTCACATATGGGCACCCTCTGCATCACTACACACTCACATATGGGCACCCTCTGCATCACTACACACTCACATATGGGCACGCTCTGCCTCACTACACACTCACATATGGGCACCCTCTGCCTCACTACACACTCACATATGGGCACCCTCTGCATCACTACACACTCACATATGGGCACACTCTGCCTCACTACACACTCACATATGGGCACACTCTGCCTCACTACACACTCACATATGTGCACGCTCTGCATCACTACACACTCACATATGGGCACCCTCTGCATCACTACACACTCACATATGTGCACCCTCTGCCTCACTACACACTCACATATGGGCACGCTCTGCCTCACTACACACTCACATATGGGCACCCTCTGCCTCACTACACACTCACATATGTGCACCCTCTGCATCACTACACACACTCACATATGTGCACCCTCTGCCTCACTACACACTCACATATGGGCACACTCTGCATCACTACACACTCACATATGGGCACGCTCTGCCTCACTACACACTCACATATGTGCACCCTCTGCATCACTACACACTCACATATGTGCACGCTCAGCCTCCCTACACACTCACATATGTGCACGCTCAGCCTCCCTACACACTCACATATGTGCACGCTCAGCCTCCCTACACACTCACATATGGGCACCCTCTGCCTCACTACACACTCACATATGTGCACCCTCTGCCTCACTACACACTCACATATGGGCACCCTCTGCATCACTACACACTCACATATGGGCACCCTCTGCCTCACTACACACTCACATATGTGCACGCTCTGCCTCACTACACACTCACATATGGGCACCCTCTGCCTCACTACACACTCACATATGGGCACGCTCTGCCTCACTACACACTCACATATGGGCACCCTCTGCCTCACTACACACTCACATATGGGCACCCTCTGCATCACTACACACTCACATATGTGCACCCTCTGCATAACTACACACTCACATATGGGCACCCTCTGCCTCACTACACACTCACATATGGGCACCCTCTGCCTCACTACACACTCACATATGGGCACGCTCTGCATCACTACACACTCACATATGGGCACCCTCTGCCTCCCTACACACTCACATATGGGCACGCTCTGCCTCACTACACACTCACATATGGGCACCCTCTGCCTCCCTACACACTCACATATGGGCACGCTCTGCCTCACTACACACTCACATATGGGCACGCTCTGCCTCACTACACACTCACATATGGGCACGCTCTGCCTCACTACACACTCACATATGGGCACGCTCTGCCTCACTACACACTCACATATGGGCACCCTCTGCCTCACTACACACTCACATATGGGCACACTCTGCCTCACTACACACTCACATATGGGCACACTCTGCCTCACTACACACTCACATATGTGCACGCTCTGCATCACTACACACTCACATATGGGCACCCTCTGCCTCACTACACACTCACATATGGGCACGCTCTGCCTCACTACACACTCACATATGGGCACCCTCTGTCTCACTACACACTCACATATGTGCACCCTCTGCATCACTACACACTCACATATGTGCACCCTCTGCCTCACTACACACTCACATATGGGCACACTCTGCATCACTACACACTCACATATGGGCACGCTCTGCCTCACTACACACTCACATATGTGCACCCTCTGCATCACTACACACTCACATATGTGCACGCTCAGCCTCCCTACACACTCACATATGTGCACGCTCAGCCTCCCTACACACTCACATATGTGCACGCTCAGCCTCACTACACACTCACATATGGGCACCCTCTGCCTCACTACACACTCACATATGTGCACCCTCTGCATCACTACACACTCACATATGGGCACCCTCTGCATCACTACACACTCACATATGGGCACCCTCTGCCTCACTACACACTCACATATGTGCACGCTCTGCCTCACTACACACTCACATATGGGCACCCTCTGCCTCACTACACACTCACATATGGGCACGCTCTGCCTCACTACACACTCACATATGGGCACCCTCTGCCTCACTACACACTCACATATGGGCACGCTCTGCATCACTACACACTCACATATGTGCACCCTCTGCATCACTACACACTCACATATGGGCACCCTCTGCCTCACTACACACTCACATATGGGCACCCTCTGCCTCACTACACACTCACATATGGGCACGCTCTGCATCACTACACACTCACATATGGGCACCCTCTGCCTCCCTACACACTCACATATGGGCACGCTCTGCCTCACTACACACTCACATATGGGCACCCTCTGCCTCCCTACACACTCACATATGGGCACGCTCTGCCTCACTACACACTCACATATGGGCACGCTCTGCCTCACTACACACTCACATATGGGCACGCTCTGCCTCACTACACACTCACATATGGGCACCCTCTGCATCACTACACACTCACATATGGGCACGCTCTGCCTCACTACACACTCACATATGGGCACGCTCTGCCTCACTACACACTCACATATGTGCACGCTCTGCCTCACTACACACTCACATATGGGCACGCTCTGCATCACTACACACTCACATATGGGCACCCTCTGCCTCACTACACACTCACATATGGGCACCCTCTGCCTCACTACACACTCACATATGGGCACCCTCTGCATCACTACACACTCACATATGTGCACCCTCTGCCTCACTACACACTCACATATGGGCACCCTCTGCCTCACTACACACTCACATATGGGCACCCTCTGCCTCACTACACACTCACATATGGGCACCCTCTGCATCACTACACACTCACATATGGGCACCCTCTGCATCACTACACACTCACATATGTGCACCCTCTGCCTCACTACACACTCACATATGTGCACGCTCTGCATCACTACACACTCACATATGTGCACCCTCTGCCTCACTACACACTCACATATGTGCACCCTCTGCATCACTACACACTCACATATGTGCACCCTCTGCATCACTACACACTCACATATGGGCACCCTCTGCCTCACTACACACTCACATATGTGCACCCTCTGCATCACTACACACTCACATATGGGCACCCTCTGCATCACTACACACTCACATATGGGCACCCTCTGCATCACTACACACTCACATATGTGCACCCTCTGCATCACTACACACTCACATATGTGCACCCTCTGCATCACTACACACTCACATATGGGCACCCTCTGCATCACTACACACTCACATATGTGCACCCTCTGCATCACTACACACTCACATATGGGCACCCTCTGCATCACTACACACTCACATATGTGCACCCTCTGCCTCACTACACACTCACATATGTGCACGCTCTGCATCACTACACACTCACATATGTGCACCCTCTGCATCACTACACACTCACATATGGGCACCCTCTGCCTCACTACACACTCACATATGGGCACCCTCTGCATCACTACACACTCACATATGGGCACCCTCTGCATCACTACACACTCACATATGTGCACCCTCTGCATCACTACACACTCACATATGTGCACCCTCTGCATCACTACACACTCACATATGGGCACCCTCTGCATCACTACACACTCACATATGGGCACCCTCTGCATCACTACACACTCACATATGTGCACCCTCTGCATCACTACACACTCACATATGTGCACCCTCTGCATCACTACACACTCACATATGTGCACCCTCTGCATCACTACACACTCACATATGGGCACCCTCTGCCTCACTACACACTCACATATGGGCACGCTCTGCATCACTACACACTCACATATGTGCACCCTCTGCCTCACTACACACTCACATATGTGCACGCTCTGCATCACTACACACTCACATATGTGCACCCTCTGCATCACTACACACTCACATATGGGCACCCTCTGCCTCACTACACACTCACATATGGGCACGCTCTGCATCACTACACACTCACATATGGGCACCCTCTGCCTCACTACACACTCACATATGTGCACCCTCTGCATCACTACACACTCACATATGGGCACCCTCTGCCTCACTACACACTCACATATGGGCACCCTCTGCCTCACTACACACTCACATATGTGCACGCTCTGCATCACTACACACTCACATATGGGCACCCTCTGCCTCACTACACACTCACATATGTGCACACTCTGCATCACTACACACTCACATATGGGCACCCTCTGCCTCACTACACACTCACATATGGGCACGCTCTGCATCACTACACGCTCACATATGGGCACGCTCTGCATCACTACACACTCACATATGGGCACCCTCTGCCTCACTACACACTCACATATGTGCACACTCTGCATCACTACACACTCACATATGGGCACCCTCTGCCTCACTACACACTCACATATGGGCACGCTCTGCATCACTACACGCTCACATATGGGCACGCTCTGCATCACTACACACTCACATATGTGCACCCTCTGCCTCACTACACGCTCACATATGTGCACCCTCTGCCTCACTACACACTCACATATGGGCACGCTCTGCATCACTACACGCTCACATATGGGCACCCTCTGCCTCACTACACACTCACATATGGGCACGCTCTGCATCACTACACACTCACATATGGGCACGCTCTGCATCACTACACACTCACATATGGGCACCCTCTGCCTCACTACACACTCACATATGGGCACGCTCTGCATCACTACACACTCACATATGGGCACGCTCTGCATCACTACACACTCACATATGGGCACCCTCTGCCTCACTACACACTCACATATGGGCACACTCTGCATCACTACACACTCACATATGGGCACGCTCTGCATCACTACACACTCACATATGGGCACGCTCTGCCTCACTACACACTCACATATGGGCACGCTCTGCCTCACTACACACTCACATATGGGCACCCTCTGCATCACTACACACTCACATATGTGCACCCTCTGCATCACTACACACTCACATATGGGCACGCTCTGCCTCACTACACACTCACATATGGGCACCCTCTGCATCACTACACACTCACATATGGGCACCCTCTGCCTCACTACACACTCACATATGTGCACCCTCTGCATCACTACACACTCACATATGGGCACGCTCTGCATCACTACACACTCACATATGGGCACCCTCTGCATCACTACACACTCACATATGGGCACGCTCTGCCTCCCTACACACTCACATATGGGCACACTCTGCATCACTACACACTCACATATGTGCACCCTCTGCCTCACTACACACTCACATATGTGCACCCTCTGCATCACTACACACTCACATATGGGCACCCTCTGCATCACTACACACTCACATATGGGCACCCTCTGCATCACTACACACTCACATATGTGCACGCTCTGCATCACTACACACTCACATATGGGCACCCTCTGCCTCACTACACACTCACATATGTGCACCCTCTGCATCACTACACACTCACATATGGGCACCCTCTGCCTCACTACACACTCACATATGGGCACGCTCTGCATCACTACACACTCACATATGGGCACCCTCTGCCTCACTACACACTCACATATGGGCACCCTCTGCCTCACTACACACTCACATATGTGCACCCTCTGCCTCACTACACACTCACATATGTGCACCCTCTGCATCACTACACACTCACATATGGGCACCCTCTGCCTCACTACACACTCACATATGGGCACGCTCTGCATCACTACACACTCACATATGTGCACCCTCTGCATCACTACACACTCACATATGTGCACTCCTCTGCCATCATACACACTCACATATGTGCACCTCTGCCTACTACACACTCACATATGTGCCGCTCTGCATCACTACACACTCACATATGGGCACCCCTCTGCATCACTACACACTCACATATGGGCACCCTCTGCCTCACTACACACTCACTTATGGGCACCCTCTGCATCACTACACACTACACATATGGGCACCCTCTGCATCACTACACACTCACATATGTGCACCCTCTGCAATCACTACACACTCACATATGTGCACCCTCTGCATCACTACACACTCACATATGGGCACCCTCTGCCTCACTACACACTCACATATGGGCACCCTCTGCCTCACTACACACTCACATATGTGCACCCTCTGCCTCACTACACACTCACATATGGGCACCCTCTGCCTCACTACACACTCACATATGTGCACGCTGCTCATACACACTACATATGGGCCACCCTCTGCATCATAACACTCATAGGGCACCCTCTGCATCACTACACACTCACATATGGGCACGCTCTGCATCACTACACACTCACATATGGGCACCCTCTGCCTCACTACACACTCACATATGTGCACCCTCTGCCTCACTACACACTCACATATGTGCACCCTCTGCATCACTACACACTCACATATGTGCACCCTCTGCATCACTACACACTCACATATGTGCACCCTCTGCCTCACTACACACTCACATATGGGCACCCTCTGCATCACTACACACTCACATATGGGCACCCTCTGCATCACTACACACTCACATATGGGCACCCTCTGCATCACTACACACTCACATATGTGCACGCAG
>NC_069502.1:21326601-21351962 GCF_027579735.1 Bombina bombina | reverse complement strand
TGGCATATATTTGTTATAACACAAACTTGTATGATTATAAGTGTTACTGCACTATATACTGATGACTTTAGCGCACTATACATATATTTGTTATAACACAAACTTGTATGATTATAAGTGTTACTGCACTATATACTGATGACTTTAGCGCACTATACATATATTTGTTATAACACAAACTTGTATGATTATAAGTGTTACTGCACTATATACTGATGACTTTAGCGCACTATACATATATTTGTTATAACACAAACTTGTATGATTATAAGTGTTACTGCACTATATACTGATGACTTTAGCGCACTATACATATATTTGCTATAACACAAACTTGTATGATTATAAGTGTTACTGCACTATATACTGATGACTTTAGCGCACTATACATATATTTGTTATAACACAAACTTGTATGATTATAAGTGTTATTGCACTATATACTGATGACTTTAGCGCACTATACATATATTTGTTATAACACAAACTTGTATGATTATAAGTGTTACTGCACTATATACTGATGACTTTAGCGCACTATACATATATTTGTTATAACA
Source organism: Bombina bombina (assembly GCF_027579735.1). NCBI lineage: Eukaryota > Metazoa > Chordata > Amphibia > Anura > Bombinatoridae > Bombina > Bombina bombina. Next base: position 21,351,402 of record NC_069502.1, on the reverse strand, counting down.
CAAACTTGTATGATTATAAGTGTTACTGCACTATATACTGATGACTTTAGCGCACTATACATATATTTGTTATAACACAAACTTGTATGATTATAAGTGTTACTGCACTATATACTGATGACTTTAGCGCACTATACATATATTTGTTATAACACAAACTTGTATGATTATAAGTGTTATTGCACTATATACTGATGACTTTAGCGCACTATACATATATTTGTTATAACACAAACTTGTATGATTATAAGTGTTACTGCACTATATACTGATGACTTTAGCGCACTATACATATATTTGTTATAACACAATAATACAGCGTCACACACACTACAGCGTCACACACACTACAGCGTCACACACGCACACACTACAGCGTCGCACACACTACAGCGTCACACACGCACACACTACAGCGTCACACACACTACAGCGTCACACACGCACACACTACAGCGTCGCACACACACACACTACAGCGTCACACACACACACACTACAGCGTCACACACACACACACTACAGCGTCACACACACACTACAGCGTCACACACACTACAGCGTCACACACGCACACACTACAGCGTCGCACACACACACACTACAGTGTCACACACACACACACTACAGCGTCACACACACACACACTACAGCGTCACACACACACACTACAGCGTCACACACACACACTACAGCGTCACACACACACACTACAGCGTCACACACACACACAATACAGCAAAATTGGTGATAGAAGTAAATTGGAAAATTGTTTAAAATCACATGCCCTATCTGAGTAATGAAAGTTTGTTTTGGACTAGACTGTACCTTTAAATGAATCCAGTCACAATGTTATGCTCTCAGAGGTTTCTGTCAGATTATTTATCACAAATTATTGGTTTTATAGTTCTCAAAAACGTGAATTTGTGTCTGCAGAAATAACTGACCCCATCCTAAAAGTAAAATGTTATAAAATAAACACACAGAGATGAGACATAGACCATCAAGGGGCAGAATAATGGGCTTTAGATCGAGCAATTATCAAATGTGCTTCATTCTCTTTCTATACTTTGTTGAAGGAAACCAATGCTCTACTGGGAGCTAGCTGAATACATTGGTGAGTCAGTGACAAGCAGCTAGCTCACAGTAGTGCATTGCTTCTGAGCCTACCTGTGTATGCTTTTAAACAATGGATACCAAGAGAATGAAGCAAATTAGATAAGGAGAAGTACATTTAAAAATTGTTAACAATTGCAAGTTCTTTCTGAATCATGAAATTTAATTTTCACTTTACTGTCCCTTTAATGCCATTGCTCCCCTGCAAATCTACGTAAAGAGAATCAACCCCTTACTAAGTTTCAAGACGCTCAGTGAATAGAAGATTGTGTGGAGTGGAAAAAAGACCTAAGGGTGAGGAGGGAGGCGCAAGAAGTAAACATTATATAGATCTGCACAAGGACCTAAGTGTGAGGAGGGAGGAGCAGCAGTAAACATGATATAGATCTGCACAAGGACCTAAGTGTGAGGAGGGAGGAGCAAGCAGTAAACATGATATAGATCTGCACAAGGACCTAAGTGTGAGGAGGGAAGGGCAAGCAGTAAACATGATATAGATCTGCACAAGGACCTACGTGTGAGGAGGGAGGGGCAAGCAGTAAACATGATATAGATCTGCACAAGGACCTAAGTGTGAGGAGGAGCAGCAGTAAACATGATATAGATCTGCACAAGGACCTAAGTGTGAGGAGGGAGGGGCAAGCAGTAAACACTATATAGATCTGCACAAGGACCTAAGTGTGAGGAGGGAGGAGCAAGCAGTAAACACAATATAGATCTGCACAAGGAGCTAAGTGTGAGGAGGGAGGAGCAAGCAGTAAACACAATATAGATCTGCACAAGGAGCTAAGTGTGAGGAGGGAGGAGCAAGCAGTAAACATGATATAGATCTGCACAAGGACCTAAGTGTGAGGAGGGAGGGGCAGCAGTAAACATAATATAGTTCTGCACAAGGACCTACGTGTGAGGAGGGAGGAGCAAGCAATAAACATGATATAGATCTGCACAAGGACCTAAGTGTGAGGAGGGAGGGGCAGCAGTAAACATGATATAGATCTGCACAAGGACCTACGTGTGAAGAGGGAGGAGCAAGCAGTAAACATGATATAGATCTGCACAAGGACCTAAGTGTGAGGAGGGAGGGGCAGCAGTAAACATGATATAGATCTCCACAAGGATCTACGTGTGAGGAGGGACAGACAAGCAGTAAACATTATATAGATCTGCACAAGGACCTAAGTGTAAGGAGGGAGAGGCAGCAGTAAACATTATATAGATCTGCACAAGGACCCAAGTGTGAGGAGGGAGGAGCAAACAGTAAACATGATATAGATCTGCACAAGGACCTAAGTGTGAGGAGGGAGGGGCAGCAGTAAACATGATATAGATCTGCACAAGGACCTATGTGTGAGGAGGGAGAGGCAAACAGTAAACATGATATAGATCTGCACAAGGACCTAAGTGTGAGGAGGGAGAGGCAGCAGTAAACATTATATAGATCTGCACAAGGACCCAAGTGTGAGGAGGGAGGAGCAAACAGTAAACATGATATAGATCTGCACAAGGACCTAAGTGTGAGGAGGGAGGAGCAAGCAGTAAACATTATATAGATCTGCACAAGGACCTACGTGTGAGGAGGGAGAGGCAGCAGGAAACATGATATAGATCTGCACAAGGACCTAAGTGTGAGGAGGGAGGGGCAGCAGTAAACATGATATAGATCTGCACAAGGACCTAAGTGTGAGGAGGGAGGGGCAGCAGTAAACATGATATAGATCTGCAAAAGGACCTAAGTGTGAGGAGGGAGGGGCAAGCAGTAAACATGATATAGATCTGCACAAGGACCTAAGTGTGAGGAGAGAGGGGCAAGCAGTAAACATGATATAGATCTGCACAAGGACCTACGTGCGAGGAGGGAGGGGCAAGCAGTAAACATGATATAGATCTGCACAAGGACCTAAGTGTGAGGAGGGAGGGGCAAGCAGTAAACATGATATAGATCTGCACAAGGACCTAAGTGTGAGGAGGGAGGGACAAGCAGTAAACATGATATAGATCTGCACAAGGACCTAAGTGTGAGGAGGGAGGGGCAAGCAGTAAACATGATATAGATCTGCACAAGGACCTAAGTGTGAGGAGGGAGGGACAAGCAGTAAACATGATATAGATCTGCACAAGGACCTAAGTGTGAGGAGGGAGGGACAAGCAGTAAACATGATATAGATCTGCACAAGGACCTACGTGTGAGGAGGGAGGAGCTAGCAGTAAACATGATATAGATCTGCACAAGGACCTACGTGTGAGGAGGGAGGAGCAAGCAGTAAACATGATATAGATCTGCACAAGGACCTACATGTGAGGAGGGAGAGGCAGCAGTAAACATGATATAGATCTGCACAAGGACCTACATTAAGGTGACCAGACCTCCCCGATTTCCGGGGACAGTCCCTGGATTGAGGAGACTGTCCCTGGAAAAAATATGTCCCCGGAAACGTCCCCGGTTCCTGTTGCACTGTCCCCGGTGTTCTGTGAAAATTTTAAATGAGCAAACCACGTCACTTCCTGTGACGTGGCATCAGCTGTTTGGCTCCTGTTGCACTGTTGCCAAGTCACATTGTCTCAGCGCGCAGGTCTGGGAGGGAAGAGCGGAGCGAGGTAAAGTGTGGGAAGAGGGAAGCAGGGCAAACTGGGCGGCAGTGGCCCCCTTACTTGTTCTAAGTCTGTCTCCTACCTCATGGATAACTTCTGAGCCTGTCAGGGATAGTGTCGGACTTGTGATGTTAAATGTGGGACCCTTGAATTACCTAATAAAAAAAAAAAGACTCGGTAACATGCTGAACACAATTTAACTCCCTGGCTCCTAGAAAGGATTGCAGTTTATTCCTAAGCAGTGTATTGCAGCCCTTTTTGGTAGCCATGGGGTTAAATTGTGAATCAGTGTTGTCCTATGCATGCTGCAGGGCAGGAGGTCACGAGGGAGAGGACATCTCCGGTTTAAATTTACAACTCTCCTGCAGGCACTTGAAGCAGCAACTATATGAAAGAGGTCAATCTGACTGTGAGTTAGTTGCTAGAAGTTCTAAAGGCTGTGACACACTGCAAGCAGAGCGACGCGAGGCAAAGCAGCTGCTTCGCTCCGCGTCGCATCGCTTCTGAAGTTCAAATATTTCATCTCTGAGCGCTCAGCTACGCGACCTGACGCAGCAGAGTGCTCAGAGATGAAAAGGCAGGACACACTGAGCGCCCACAGCTGCATCTACACGCTGCGCGTCGCTCCGCTTGCAGTGTGTCACAGCCTTCATGCTCTGACAAAATACTAAATGTACTGTGGCACAAAGAAGGTTTAACTCAGATTATTAATACACTTTCACTGTTATAGACATTTAAATGAGCTGGACTGGACCTCAAGTTTAGAATAATAAAAAGTCCCATGTCCTGCAAGTATGAATGGGTGTGTATCTCTGCGTGTGTATTTCCATGTATGTATTTATCTTTAAGTGTGTATGTATATATGTATTTGTGGGTGTATCTCTGAGTGTGTCTGTGTAAGTGTCCCTTTCATCTCCTCTCTCTATTTCTCTCCCCCTCCCTCTGTCTTTCTCTCTCTCTCTCCCTCCCTCTGTCTCTCTCTCTCTCTCTCCCTCTGTCTCTCTCTCTCTCTCTCTCTCCCTCCCTCTGTCTCTCCCTCCCTCCCTCTCCCTCCCTTTGTCTGTCCCTCCCTCCATCTCCCTCTCTCTCTCCCTCCTGCTGTCTCTCCTTCTGTCTCTCCCTCACTCTCTCCTTCTGTCTCTCCCTCCCTCCTTCTGTCTCTCCCTCCCTCCTTCTGTCTCTCTCTCCCTCCCCCATCTGTCTCTCTCTCCCTCTGTCTCTCTCTCCCTCCCTTCCCGTCTCTCTCTCCCTCCCTTCCCGTCTCTCTCTCCCTCCCTTCCCGTCTCTCTCTCCCTCCCTTCCCGTCTCTCTCTCCCTCCCTTCCCGTCTCTCTCTCCCTCCCTTCCCGTCTCTCTCTCCCTCCCTTCCCGTCTCTCCCTCCCTTCCCGTCTCTCTCTCCCTCCCTTCCCGTCTCTCTCTCCCTTCCCGTCTCTCTCTCCCTCCCTTCCCGTCTCTCTCTCCCTCCCTTCCCGTCTCTCTCTCCCTCCCTCTGTCTATCTCTCTCTCCCTCCTTCTGTGTATCTCTCCCTTCTTCTGTCCTTCTGTCTCTCTCTCCCTCCCTCCATCTGTCTCTCTCTCTCTCTCCCTCCCTCTGTCTCTCCATCCCTCCCTTCCTCTGTCTCTCCCTCCCTCTCTGTCTCTCCCTCCCTCTATCTCCCTTCCTCTGTCTCTCTCCCCCTCTCCCCCCCTCTCTCTCTCTTTCTCCCTCCCTCTGTCTCTTTCTCTCCCTCCCTCCATCTGTCTCTCTCTCTCCCTCCATCTGTCTCTCCCTCCTTCCCTCTGTCTCTCCCTCCCTTTCTCTTTCTCTCCCTACCTCCCTCTTTCTTTCTCTCCCTCCCTCCCTCTGTCTCTCCCTCCCACCCTTTGTCTATCCCTCCCTCCCTCCCTTTGTCTCTCCCTCCCTCTGTCTCTCCCTCCCTCCGTCTCTCCCTCTCTCCCTCCCTCCCTCCCTCCGTCTCTCCCTCCCTCCCTCCGTCTCTTTCTCTCCCTCCCTTCCTCTCTCTCCCTCCCTCCCTTCCTCTGTCTCCCTCCCTCTGTCTCTCTCCCTTCCTCTGTCTCTCCCTTCCTCTGTCTCTCCCTCCCTCTGTCTGTCTCTCCCTCCATCCCTCTCTCTGTGTTTCTCTCTCCCTCCCTCTGTCTCTCTCCCTCCCTCTTTCCCCCTCTGTCTCTCCCTCCATCCCTCTCTCTGTGTCTCTCTCTCCCTCCCTCTGTGTCTCTCTCTCCCTCCCTCTGTGTCTCTCTCTCCCTCCCTCTGTGTCTCTCTCTCCCTCCCTCTGTGTCTCTCCCTCCCTCCCTCTGTGTCTCTCCCTCCCTCCCTCTGTGTCTCTCTCTCCCTCCCTCCCTCTGTGTCTCTCTCTCCCTCCCTCTGTGTCTCTCTCTCCCTCCCTCTGTGTCTCTCTCTCCCTCCCTCTGTGTCTCTCTCTCCCTCCCTCTGTGTCTCTCTCTCCCTCCCTCTGTGTCTCTCTCTCCCTCTGTGTCTCTCTCTCCCTCCCTCTGTGTCTCTCTCTCCCTCCCTCTGTGTCTCTCTCTCCCTCCCTCTGTGTCTCTCTCTCCCTCCCTCTGTGTCTCTCTCTCCCTCCCTCTGTGTCTCTCTCTCCCTCCCTCTGTGTCTCTCCTTCCCTCTGTCTCTACCTCCTTCCCTCTGTCTCTCCCTCCCTCACTCTGTCTCTCCCTCAATACCTTTGTCTCTCCCTCACTCCCTCTGTCTCTCCCTCCCTCTGTCCCTCTGTCTCTCTCTCCCTCCCTGTGTCTCTCCCTCCCTCTGTGTGTCTCTCTCTCTCCCTCCCTCTGTGTCTCTCTCTCTCTCCCTTCCTCTGTCTCTCTCTCCCTCCCTCTGTGTCTCTCTCTCCCTCCCTCTGTGTCTCTCTCTCCCTCCCTCTGTGTCTCTCTCTCCCTCCCTCTGTGTCTCTCTCTCCCTCCCTCTGTGTCTCTCTCTCCCTCTGTGTCTCTCTCTCCCTCCCTCTGTGTCTCTCTCTCCCTCCCTCTGTGTCTCTCTCTCCCTCCCTCTGTGTCTCTCTCTCCCTCCCTCTGTGTCTCTCTCTCCCTCCCTCTGTGTCTCTCTTTCCCTCCCTCTGTGTCTCTCCTTCCCTCTGTCTCTACCTCCTTCCCTCTGTCTCTCCCTCCCTCACTCTGTCTCTCCCTCAATACCTTTGTCTCTCCCTCACTCCCTCTGTCTCTCCCTCCCTCTGTCCCTCTGTCTCTCTCTCCCTCCCTGTGTCTCTCCCTCCCTCTGTGTGTCTCTCTCTCTCCCTCCCTCTGTGTCTCTCCCTCCCTCTGTGTCTCTATCTCCCTCCCTCTGTGTCTTTCTCCCTCCCTCTGTCTCTTTCTCCCTTCCTCTGTCTCTTTCTCCCTTCCTCTGTCTCTTTCTCCCTCCCTCCGTGTCTCTTTCTCCCTCCCTCCGTGTCTCTCTCTCCCTCCCTCTGTGTCTTTCTCCCTCCCTCTGTCTCTTTCTCCCTTCCTCTGTCTCTTTCTTCCTTCCTCTGTCTCTTTCTCCCTTCCTCTGTCTCTTTCTCCCTTCCTCTGTCTCTTTCTCCCTTCCTCTGTCTCTTTCTCCCTTCCTCTGTCTCTTTCTCCCTTCCTCTGTCTCTTTCTCCCTTCCTCTGTCTCTTTCTCCCTTCCTCTGTCTCTTTCTCCCTTCCTCTGTCTCTTTCTCCCTTCCTCTGTCTCTTTCTCCCTTCCTCTGTCTCTTTCTCCCTTCCTCTGTCTCTTTCTCCCTTCCTCTGTCTCTTTCTCCCTTCCTCTGTCTCTTTCTCCCTTCCTCTGTCTCTTTCTCCCTTCCTCTGTCTCTTTCTCCCTCCCTCTGTCTCTTTCTCTCCCCCTCCCTCTATCTCTTTCTCTCCCCCTCCCTCTGTGTCTCTGTCTCTTTCCCTCCCTCTGTCTCTCTCTCTCTCCCTCTGTCTCTCCCTCCCTCCCCTCTGTCTTTCCCTCCCTCCCTCTGTCTCTCCCTCTCCCCATTTGTCTCTCCCTCCCTCTGTCTCTCCCTCCCTCCTTCTGTCTCTCCCTCCCTCCTTCTGTCTCTCTCTCCCTCCCTCTGTGTCTCTCCCTCCCTCTCTGTCTCTCCCCCTCCCTCTGTGTCTCTCTCTCCCTCTGTCTCTCCCTCCCTCCCTCTGTCTCTCCCTCCCTCTGTCTCTTTCTCCCTCCCTCTGTCTTTCTCCCTCCTTCTGTCTCTCCCTCCCTCCCTCTGTCTCTCCCTCCCTCCCTCTGTCTTTCCCTCCCTCCTCTCTGTCTCTCCCTCCCTCCGTCTCTCCCTATTTGTCTCTCCCTCCCTCTGTCTCTTTCTCCCTCCCTCTCTTTCTCTCCCCCTCCCTCTGTGTCTCTCTCTCCCTCTGTCTCTCCCTCCCTCCCTCTGTCTCTCCCTCCCTCCCTCTGTCTCTTTCTCCCTCCCTCTGTCTCTTCCTCCCTCCCTCCTTCTGTCTCTCCCTCCCTCCCTCCCTCTGTCTCTCCCTCCCTCCCTCTGTCTCTCCCTCCCCTCTGTCTTTCCCTCCCTCCTCTCTGTCTCTCCCTCCCTCCGTCTCTCCCTCTCCCCATTTGTCTCTCCCTCCCTCTGTCTCTCCCTCCCTCCCTGTCTCTCCCTCCCTCCTTCTGTCTCTCTCTCCCTCCCTCTGTGTCTCTCCCTCCCTCTCTGTCTCTTTCTCCCTCCCTCTGTGTCTCTCTCTCCTTCTGTCTCTCCCTCCCTCCCTCTGTCTCTCCCTCCCTCTGTCTCTCTCTCTCTCCCTCCCTCCTTCTGTCTCTCCCTCACTCTCTCCTTCTGTCTCTCCCTCCCTCCTTTTGTCTCTCCCTCCCTCCTTCTGTCTCTCTCTCCCTCCCTCCTTCTGTCTCTCCCTCCCTCCCTCCCTCCATCTGTCTCTCTCTCTCTCTCCCTCTGTCTCTCCATCCCTCCCTTCCTCTGTCTCTCTCTCCCTCCCTTCCTCTGTCTCTTCCTCCCTTCCTCTGTCTGTCTCTCCCTCCCTCTCTCTCTCTCCCTGTCACTCCCTCCCTTCCTCTGTCTCTCTCGCCCTCCCTCCCTTCCTCCCTCTGTCTCTCTCGCCCTCCCTCCCTTCCTCCCTCTGTCTCTTGCTCCCTCCCTCTCTCCTTTCCTCCCTCTGTCTCTCCTGCCCACCCTTTCTCTGTCTCTCCCTCCCTTCCTCTGTCTCTCCCTCCCTTCCACTGTCTCTCTCCCTTCCTCCTCTGTCTCTCTCACTTCCTTCCTCTGACTGTCTCTCTCTCCCTCCCTTCCTCTGTGTCTCTCTCTCTCCTTCCCTTCCTCTGTGTCACTCTCTCTTTCCCATCCTCTGTCTCGCTCTCCTGATTTAAACCCCTTGTCTGCCCCTCACTACTTTCTGCTCCATACTGTAGTGCATATAGGGAGGTGGGATTTTTTTTTTGCATAAGCGCTTGCTAACTTTCAATATTTAGTTCTTATTAAAAATATTTAAGGAAAAAATTGTATATTTATATGGCAATTAAAAACATGGTGGGGGAAAGTCATATGAGGTTGGAGGGGCAAGGGAGATGGGAGGGGCAATAGGGTAGAGGAGGGGCGAAGGAGGAAGGTAGGTGGGGGGCCCTGCCACACTTTTGCCAATAAAAAAAAAAATGTCCCCGGATTTCATTTTTAAAATCTGGTCACCTTACATGTGAGGAGGGAGAGGCAGCAGTAAACATGATATAGATCTGCACAAGGACCTACGTGTGAGGAGGGAGGGGCAAGCAGTAAACATGATATAGATCTGCACAAGGACCTACGTGTGAGGAGGAAGGAGCAAGCAGTTAAAATATTATTGATTTTTAGTTAAATAAAACAATTTAAATTAAGTAATCTTTTTTTTTCATTCCTTTAAAGTACAGCTGAAAAGTTGATCAAACATGAATGATTAACCTATTAAAGGCCAGATTACAAGTGGAGCTGTATTTAATGCGCCAACTCCACTAGAAGTAAGGTTTCATTGTTTCTTCTTCAAGTCCTTAAAAGGGACATGAAACCCGATGTTTTCTTCCATGATTCAGATAGAGCTGCAATTTTAAGCAACTTTCTAATTTACTTTTATTATCAATTTTTCTTCGTTCTCTTTCTTGGTACTTTTATTTGAAAAAGAGAATGAAGAAAAATCGATAATAAAAGTAAATTGGATGGCTCATTGTTTTATCTTGAGTCTTTTTTTACTGTTACAATTAAACCTTTAATCATTTCTGAAAGAATTGTTTATGTATATACGATTCAACTGGTGACCACAGAGTGCTTATTTACTAGTACTGTACATACATTCCCTAGCGCTTAACCTTTTTCTACTACATAAATATGTAAGCACAAACTTTCAGTTTTAATTGAATAAAGCGTGCATGTGTGTGTGTGTATGTGTGTATATATATATATATATTTATATATATATATATATATATATATACACACATACATACATACATACATACACACACTGAATATATCCTATAATTAAGTTTGTAATGTCCGTCGCCGTCGACAGTTGCGCACGCATCCTCAATGGAATGTTGGCAGCGCGTGGATAAAATAATTCACCTGGATGCACCGAAGCTACATCCCGGTGGATTGCGTAAATGGCAGGGTGGTGGATGCAGCGAAGGCAAACGGAGCATTACAAAAGCAACACCTAATCGCCCACAATAAAGTATTTAAAAAAAAACAAAAACTAAGCGGCCGCATCAAGTATTAAAAAAAAAAAAAGCCTGCACAAAATATAACAAAAAATCCTACACAAAGTATTAACTCCTAAACCGCAAAATCCCTACATCGCAATAAACCTATTTAACTTATTAACCCTTTAAACCGCAAAACCCACAACGCAAATAACTATTTAAATAACTAAGTACAGTACACTTATACCCCCTAACCTAACACCCCCTAACCCAACAACCCCTAACCTAACACCCCCTAACCTAACACCCCCTAACCCAACAACCCCTAACCTAACACCCCATTAAATAAACCCAAATTACCTAAACTAATACATTCTAAAGTTACAAAAAATAAAAAAGCCAACATTACAGAAAATAAAAAAATCAAAATTTAACAAAATTAAACCTAATCCCTATGAAAATAAAAAAGACCCCCAAAATAAAAACACCACCTACTCTAATAATAAACTACCAGTAGCCCTTTAAAAGGCTTTTTGCAGGGCTTTGCCCCAAGATAATTAGCTCTTTTACTCTTTAATCACGTACCTTGAATTCACTATTCAATGTACGGCGGAGATCATACAAAGAGGATCCTCCACGCTCCATGGCTCCGTGGTCGCCGGTCTTAAGCTCCGCTCCACGCAGGATGTTCCTGGAAGAAGAAGAGGTTGCGCTTGGAAGAAGACCTTACAGCCTGGAACAGGACCTTCTCCGCCGGACTTCAGGAACCGTGAGTACCAACCTGGGGGTTAGACTTAGGATTTTTTTAAGGGGATTTGTTTTATTTAGATTAGGGATGGGCAGAAAAAGAGCTAAATGCCCTTTTAAGGGCAATGCCCAAACAAATGCCCTTTTCAGGGCAATGGGTAAATTAGGTTTTTTAGAGTTAGGTTCTTTAATTTTTGGGCGTGGGGGGGTTTAATGTTAGGTAAGACTTCGTAAAAGAGCCGATTATCTTGGGGCAATGCCCTGCAAAAAGCCATTTTAAGGGCTACTGGTAGTTTATTATTAGAGTAGGGGTGTTTTTATTTTGGGGGGTCTTTTTTATTTTAATAGGGATTAGATTTAATTTTGTTAAATTTGGTAATTTGATTTTTTTTATTTTCTGTAATGTTAGCTTTTTTTTTTTTTGTAACTTTAGAATGTATTAGTTTAGGTAATTTGGGTTTATTTAGGGGGTGTTAGGTTAGTGTACTGTACTTAGTTATTTAAAAAGTTATTTGCGTTGTGGGTTTTGGCGGTTTAAAGGGTTAATTAAATAGGTTTATTGCGATGTGGGGGTTTTGCGGTTTAGGGGTTAATAGGGTAAATAGGTTTATTGCGATATGGGGGTTTTGCGGTTTAGGGGTTAATAGGGTAAATAGGTTTATTGTGATGTGGGGGGTTTGCGGTCTTACATTTAAAATTGTGTTGTTATTTATTTACCTTTTTTATTCATTGTAAGATCTTTGGAGATGTGGACAGTTTAAACTCATTGCCTGCACGTTTTGCTGATAATGTTAAATTACTGTTATGTCTTTCTCTAGGCTTTTGTAAGATCCATAACAATTATTGGCAGGTATTCTAGGCAGTTGTGAAATACTTTTTTGTTGAAATCATTTTGCATGTCAGAACAAATAGATTGTCATGAGGGACACGTAGATTGGGCTTCCACTTCAGTCCATTGGACAAGTAGATGTTATAAAATATCCACACTCCTGTTTAGATCAGGGCTCGTCGGGGTTCATAACATCACTTCCAGGACTTCTCGTTTGTCTTTATGCTGAAGATACTTTTTAATGACGTTGGCTGCATGTTTGGAATCATTGTCATGCTACTAAATGCATCTGAGACCACTGGTACTGCATGATGCGTAAGTATCTGCCTGCACTTCTCCCCAGCACTGTTTGCAGATTTGCAGCCCCAAACTTGAAAGGAAACTCCACCATGCTTCACTAGTTCATGTACCACTCTCCAGCCATTCATGAACAAACTGATTCTGCCATAGTCAAATATTTCAAATTTGCCTCATCAGCAGAGAGCACCTTCTGCCATTTGTATGCACCTCAGTTCTTGTGTGTTGGTGCATAGTTGACTCACTTGGCCTTGTTTCCATGTCAGAGGTATAGTTTTTTTGGCCACAAGCTTTCCACGAGGACCATTCCTAACCAGACTTCTCGGGACATGAGGTGGGTGTACCAGGGTTCCACTGGTTTGTGCCAATTCTGAATTAATGGCACTGCTGGACACCTTCCAAATGCAAAGGGAATTAAGCAGGGTGTGTCTTTTATTTGCTATAGTAAGTTCCCTTGGCCGACCACAGCATCTACAGTACTCAGTGCTAGTCTAAGAAACCCCTGTCTGCTTGAAATTTCTGCCTGGGAGAGCCCTTGCTGATGCAATATAACTACCTTGTCTTGCCATGGTGTATGACTTTTGACATAAAACTGTCTTCGACAACCTCACCTTATTAGCAGAGTTTGGCTGTTCCTCACCCAGTTTTATTTCTCCTACACAGCCGTTTCTGTTTCAGTTAATGCTCATGTTTCAACCTACATAATAAATTGATAAGAAAAAAGTGAGGGGGCGCCCTATTAACAAAAACTAAGTGATAAATAATATACAATGAAGACTGAAGTCTTCTAGTGTGTCAAGAGTTATAGTAATAAAAATAAAAATATATTGAATAAGTGATTATAAAAATGATATTAGTTACTAATGGTGTCAAATGTGAATAGTTATCAATCACAAACTAATAACACTGGTGAGGTCAATAGTCAGCATCTGTATGTATATATATATATATATACACACCCATATAAACGCACACAAAAGTACATAATATATATATATATATATATATATATATATATATATCTCAAAAACAAATATGCAATAAAAATAATAACGTTAAATAGTAGAGAGATATAACAATTAATTAAATAAATATTATAAGTGTGTAACAATGCCTTAGGGAAAGAGGCAATATAGTTGTATTAAAGTCTCTGGAGAGGAATATAGGCAGATATCTGTGAAGATCCAGGCCAGGATCCAGGGACGGCAATCTATAAAAAGAAAAAACAGAAGCGCCACATGGCCCAATATTGTTTGGTCCAATTTTGTAGATCTTGAGATAAAAAAACAAACTCACATTTAGAAGAGCACCTCAGTTAGTGCTATAGGGGCAGTCTGGGATCTATTCGGTCACCCAGAAGACCAACTTCCAGCACAGGAACTGATGTCTATGTGGACAGAGAAGAGACACAAGTGCCTATATGGCCTAGTATTGTTGGTACAAGTGAACAAACTCAGATAATGATAAGAGTGGTACTCACAATGTGTCAAGCACCTCTTTTGATGCTATAGGAGCATGAAGGGATCAATTCGGTCACCCAACAGACTTATGGCAAGGCATCCAGGAGAAATTTGATGGTTCACAGGATCCCAGGATGGTCAAAGTAATGGATATCGTCAGATAAAACAGGTAGAAAAAATTCCAAAAAAAGGAGCAGCAAGTGTTCAAATACTAAAACTGGCTTTATTAAAAATGAGTAAAATAACAGGCAACGCGTTTCTCAGCCAATGGCTGTTTCATCAGGCTTCATAAAATGTTTACTGAACACTTGCTAGATATACCTTAAAATCAATTAGGGTGATGATGAACAGGTGGTGATGGGAGGGGTCAGCTTAATTGTTCATACCCTCATAACCAATCAGATAATACAAAATATAACTTAACTTCATAGCCAATCAGATAATACAGAATGTCATGAAATTATACAATGTACATAAAACCATACAACACATATATAAAAAATCATCCACAACTTACTAGTTAATGTTATTCATATAGAATTTCATAAGGCCTATACATAATATCATAAACTAAAATTGTAAAATCAAAATTTCCTACCTTGTTAAAAACCAAACTGCACTAAGTATTTGAGTGGCATACATGAGAGAATAATGGAAGCTGTAATAAATCCCAATGTTCATGAGGAGATAGAATAAATGTAATAAAATGTTGCAAACTAATTGCTAAGTGTAGCTAAAGTTGAGCACTGTCGAGGACGGCGTCCTAAGACGCTTAGTGCGCATGACTGGACACGATGTGTCAAAGCTATAGCTTGCTTGGCAACTAGTAAGGTTCCTGAGTGTAACCAATAGACAGAGAGATAGGTGGAAATAGGATCAGTCTACAATCAACTCGGAAGTTTCAACACAATATTATTCATATATCTTATGGGAATGAACATCATGCAAATCGCACACCACAATGGTGACAGATTAAGTAGAACTTATTCAATGAGAGCGCATTTCCAATTTGGTAATAAATACGCTCGATGTTAGACACTTGTGTCCTGAGCAACGCTATAGTTGTGTGTGTGCTCATTAGATGTCTATAGCTAGATGAGATCGCGGTAAACGTCACTAGAACACATGACTCACTACGACCTATCAGATGTGAGAGTCATCTAGTGATAGTAGGATAAGCTACACGTCAATCAAACAACATCTGTTTGATGATAGGATAAGGAATCGTATGTAAAATCTATTAATAGATATATAGTCTACAAGAGTATAGTGACTTAGGTTTTTGGAGGATGAAATATCATATCATACCTATGTCCAAAAAGATATAATAATGTGATAGGAATAATAATAATAAAGCTGCCACCGTAACCGCAGCAATACCAGAACTGATAACCAGAGTCAGCTTGCCCATCGTGTCACAGTGTTTCCCAATGGGGGCTCAAAGTTACTCTGAAACTAGCCCAATGTGTCAAAAATTATATTAATGGATTTAATTAAATAATAAATAGTTGTTCCAAGCAATGAAATTATACTACATCATCGTGATTCGCACACCTAGCAGGACAGATGACAACTAGCTAGTCAAATCGACCATATGTCTGATATTGGTCAGTATATTTTCTAAATAATATACAAAATTAATGAGCATAAAAAATGATTGATTATAATAAACAACAATAAACTATCAAATGTAATCCAATAAACCTACAAAGGACTAAATCAACACAACTAATTATAAAATGTGTCTAGACAAACTTAAAAATCAAGGCTAATCAGATGATTTAACAGTCAACATGATCAGCTCAATTGCAGGAGGCAGGATAGGAGAGTAGCCAATCGAAAAGAAACAAGTAATCATCCGTATCCAATGTAACATTAGTTTCATAGCATAAAGCATTTGCAAATGGAGTACAAGTGACATTAATAGTCACCTATACAAACCAATAGGAAGATACTCATAATATCCCACTAGACTCAGGTCTATATATATCTATATATACTCATAATTGTAAGATACACATATACATATATACCCACAACCTTATATCGACAAAAGACCCAGGCAAGTGTAAAATGCATAAGTACAACATACTATGCTGCACAGGGAACGGGTGGACTCCCTTGATGCCCAAAGGAAGATATATAACCAGATAAAGTAATACAGCCACTATATATAATATAATATAGTGAGGAGATATTAACATGATCAATAAAACTAGTAAGATTCCATCCTAACTTAAAGGAGAGGATTAACACTCATAGATCAAATGCTGCTAGGTCAACACATTCGTTGAGGCCATCAGGGGCCAGAGTATGTAGCTTATGGATCCAGTAAGTCTCTCTACGCCGTAGGGTGAGCATAGCATTATGACTATTCCGAGGTATCTGTTCGATAGGTATTATAGAGAGTGTTTTGGCACTACCTCTATGTGTATAAGCACAATGCCTAGAAAGACTGTGTTTCAAGAATTTCCTTTTTATATTGTAAGTATGTTCGCTCCATCTTTTCTTGATGGTACCGACAACCATATCATAATACATATCCTAATAGATCGTATAGCAATGGGAATGATTATCGTGCTTCTGAGCATTCCAATACATGGAACAGATTGCGAGAACAGAATTTTGCAAATAGACGCAATCAATACACTCCCCACCACTGTTACACTTCCAATTCTCCCAACTATCATGCTCATAGATCAGCAAATCAACACAACAATGAACCACGACATACTTTGATCTCTGCTCCAGTAGAGAGATCTAATAATCAAGTGAGAAATAATCAACACAGACCCCAAGATCATTTTTTCCAAGCTAAAAATATTTACAAACCATTTGAGTCTATCAATAGATATTCACCACTTAACCATGAGGGAACAGAATCCACCAACAAACCTTCTACCTCATATGAGGAAAATCACTGTCACACTCCTTTTTTAGAGATAGGTCACAATCACCCCCCAGAACAGTGGTCACTATCCCCAAGACCTCCAAGACAAAAAAGAGCATACGTAAATGGGGAAGCAGAGGAAGATCCTCAACCGTTAAAAAAGAGAAATTATTGAAGTATAGGAAGGGTATCTTCAACTTATCGGACCACAATTTATCAAATGATGAGATTAGAGTCTTAGGGAAGGGGTTATCTTTCTCCCCCTCTAACAACTTCAATATGTTTCAGCTATTCGTTGATGTCAACAATTTTACTAGAAAACTCTCTCTCCAGAAATATTTTGCTGAGAAACGACTAAAGAATACAACAAATATGCCCATTATTGTTGATACCATGAATGAATGTTTAAAAGATGGTTTGATTATGTACGAACCGGATACCCTATTGGAGCAATTGACTGAGAAGTATATACATACTGATTTTAGACCTAGATCTAATTTCAATCCGCCAAGGACAAAAAATTCACACATCAGCATATATCAGTCCATGGTTCTTAAGGATTTAGAAAAGCTTCCTAAGAAATCAAAATATAAGAATAATCTTAGTCCTGGGGAACGTAAGGCCCTTGATTCTCTCATTTCCAACAAAGAGTTAGTGATCCGCCAAGCGGACAAAGGAGGGGGTATTGTGATTCAGAATATCCGAGATTACATTCAGGAGGCTGATAGGATTCTTAATGATGCCACCTATTATAGGGTATTACCGGGAGACCCTACTCCTTTGTTTCAGAAACAGCTATTCTCCCTTCTATTAGAGGGTTTTGAAGAGGGAATTCTAACTAAAAAAGAGAAAGACTACTTGTATCCCAAAAATCCTAGCGTAGCGTTCTATTACCACCTTCCGAAAGTGCATAAGGATGCGTCCAACCCCCCAGGAAGCCCTATAGTGGCTGGTATTGACAGCCTTACCGACCATCTATCTGTGTATGTAGACTCATTCCTACAAAAATATGTAGTGACACTTCCTTCATTCATTAGAGATTCTACCGACTTACTTAATAAATTAATGAGTCTGGGTATCACAAAAACTGAATCTAACATCTGGTGGACAACAAGTGATGTTAGTTCCCTATATTCCAACATCCCCCATGATAAAGGTTTGTTAGCTGTGGAAGCATATTTGAAAACTGACATATATATGCCCCCAAAACAGCAAACATTCATCTCAGAAATTATACGGTTTATACTGCACCATAATTATTTCATCTATCAAGGTAAACATCATCTTCAAGTCAAGGGTACGGCCATGGGCACCAGATTCGCACCTTTATATGGGCAAATTTGAGGAGACCCATGTATTTGGGTCTCCTATGAGTGCGGGTCTGGTGTTCTATGGCCGGTATATTGACGATTTGATATTCATATTTAAGGGTTCACACGAAGAAGCCCTTCTTTACTCGTCATCTCTAAATAATAATGAATTTGGTCTAGTATTTACCAGTAACATCCAGTCCACTAGGATAGAATATCTCGATCTGTCATTATATTTTTCAGAGGCTGGAACCATCATGTCTGAAACCTTTTTTAAAAAAGGTGGATTGTAACAGCTTTCTCAATTACAATAGCAATCACTACCATAGTTGGAAAAAGAATGTACCATATGGTCAGTTCAGACGCATTAGGCAGAACTGTAGTACGGTTGATAGCTATATAGCACAATCTCAGATATTGAAGGATAGGTTTCTAGAGAAGGGTTATCCTCTGGATTTGGTACTCAAGGGATACCTCAGAGCCCTAGAAGATGATAGAAACAAATATTTAACATTTGATAAAAAGAAAAATAATAAAAAATCTGTTAATAAACAACAATCAAGTGACACCTTAGAAATACCTCTATTTGTGACTGGCTATAGTAACCAACATTGACAAATTAAGCAAATAATCCACAAACATTGGCCTATTATTTGCAATGATCCTTACCTTAAGGAATATACTTCCATTAAACAGAGGGTAGTGTATAGGAGGGCTCCCACGCTGAAGAACAAACTGGCCCCCAGTAAAGTTGTTAGAGATAAGATTGGCAGCCAGAACTCTAGTATAGGGACCAATAAGACTTATCTTGGTAATTTTTTACCAAGATATGGATTATTTAAATGTATGAAATTGAGGTGCAATATGTGCAAGATCGTGAAAAGCGGAACTAACACTTTTTCGTCCAATCAGACAGGGGAAACTTTTAAAATCACAAAAAGGCTGTCTTGTGAATCTACCTTTGTTGTATATCTCGTGAGTTGCGTTTGTGGGGTCCAGTATGTAGGGCGCACTGGACGTACCATCAAGAAAAGATGGAGCGAACATACTTACAATATAAAAAGGAAATTCTTGAAACACAGTCTTTCTAGGCATTGTGCTTATACACATAGAGGTAGTGCCAAAACACTCTCTATAATACCTATCTAACAGATACCTCGGAATAGTCATAATGCTATGCTCACCCTACGGCGTAGAGAGACTTACTGGATCCATAAACTACATACTCTGGCCCCTGATGGCCTCAACGAATGTGTTGACCTAGCAGCATTTGATCTATGAGTGTTAATCCTCTCCTTTAAGTTAGGATGGAATCTTACTAGTTTTATTGATCATGTTAATATCTCCTCACTATATTATATATAGTGGCTGTATTACTTTATCTGGTTATATATCTTCCTTTGGGCATCAAGGGAGTCCACCCGTTCCCTGTGCAGCATAGTATGTTGTACTTATGCATTTTACACTTGCCTGGGTCTTTTGTCGATATAAGGTTGTGGTTATATATGTATATGTGTATCTTACAATTATGAGTATATATAGACCTGAGTCTAGTGGGATATTATGAGTATCTTCCTATTGGTTTGTATAGGTGACTATTAATGTCACTTGTACTCCATTTGCAAATGCTTTATGCTATGAAACTAATGTTACATTGGATACGGATGATTACTTGTTTCTTTTCGATTGGCTACTCTCCTATCCTGCCTCCTGCAATTGAGCTGATCATGTTGACTGTTAAATCATCTGATTAGCCTTGATTTTTAAGTTTGTCTAGACACATTTTATAATTAGTTGTGTTGATTTAGTCCTTTGTAGGTTTATTGGATTACATTTGATAGTTTATTGTTGTTTATTATAATCAATCATTTTTTATGCTCATTAATTTTGTATATTATTTAGAAAATATACTGACCAATATCAGACATATGGTCGATTTGACTAGCTAGTTGTCATCTGTCCTGCTAGGTGTGCGAATCACGATGATGTAGTATAATTTCATTGCTTGGAACAACTATTTATTATTTAATTAAATCCATTAATATAATTTTTGACACATTGGGCTAGTTTCAGAGTAACTTTGAGCCCCCATTGGGAAACACTGTGACACGATGGGCAAGCTGACTCTGGTTATCAGTTCTGGTATTGCTGCGGTTACGGTGGCAGCTTTATTATTATTATTCCTATCACATTATTATATCTTTTTGGACATAGGTATGATATGATATTTCATCCTCCAAAAACCTAAGTCACTATACTCTTGTAGACTATATATCTATTAATAGATTTTACATACGATTCCTTATCCTATCATCAAACAGATGTTGTTTGATTGACGTGTAGCTTATCCTACTATCACTAGATGACTCTCACATCTGATAGGTCGTAGTGAGTCATGTGTTCTAGTGACGTTTACCGCGATCTCATCTAGCTATAGACATCTAATGAGCACACACAACTATAGCGTTGCTCAGGACACAAGTGTCTAACATCGAGCGTATTTATTACCAAATTGGAAATGCGCTCTCATTGAATAAGTTCTACTTAATCTGTCACCATTGTGGTGTGCGATTTGCATGATGTTCATTCCCATAAGATATATGAATAATATTGTGTTGAAACTTCCGAGTTGATTGTAGACTGATCCTATTTCCACCTATCTCTCTGTCTATTGGTTACACTCAGGAACCTTACTAGTTGCCAAGCAAGCTATAGCTTTGACACATCGTGTCCAGTCATGCGCACTAAGCGTCTTAGGACGCCGTCCTCGACAGTGCTCAACTTTAGCTACACTTAGCAATTAGTTTGCAACATTTTATTACATTTATTCTATCTGCTCATGAACATTGAGATTTATTACAGCTTCCATTATTCTCTCATGTATGCCACTCAAATACTTAGTGCAGTTTGGTTTTTAACAAGGTAGGAAATTTTGATTTTACAATTTTAGTTTATGATATTATGTATAGGCCTTATGAAATTCTATATGAATAACATTAACTAGTAAGTTGTGGATGATTTTTTATATATGTGTTGTATGGTTTTATGTACATTGTATAATTTCATGACATTCTGTATTATCTGATTGGCTATGAAGTTAAGTTATATTTTGTATTATCTGATTGGTTATGAGGGTATGAACAATTAAGCTGACCCCTCCCATCACCACCTGTTCATCATCACCCTAATTGATTTTAAGGTATATCTAGCAAGTGTTCAGTAAACATTTTATGAAGCCTGATGAAACAGCCATTGGCTGAGAAACGCGTTGCCTTTTATTTTACTCATTTTTAATAAAGCCAGTTTTAGTA
Organism: Bombina bombina; assembly: GCF_027579735.1. Lineage (NCBI taxonomy): Eukaryota > Metazoa > Chordata > Amphibia > Anura > Bombinatoridae > Bombina > Bombina bombina. The sequence goes on along the minus strand of NC_069502.1, from coordinate 21,330,262 downwards.
TTTGAACACTTGCTGCTCCTTTTTTTGGAATTTTTTCTACCTGTTTTATCTGACGATATCCATTACTTTGACCATCCTGGGATCCTGTGAACCATCAAATTTCTCCTGGATGCCTTGCCATAAGTCTGTTGGGTGACCGAATTGATCCCTTCATGCTCCTATAGCATCAAAAGAGGTGCTTGACACATTGTGAGTACCACTCTTATCATTATCTGAGTTTGTTCACTTGTACCAACAATACTAGGCCATATAGGCACTTGTGTCTCTTCTCTGTCCACATAGACATCAGTTCCTGTGCTGGAAGTTGGTCTTCTGGGTGACCGAATAGATCCCAGACTGCCCCTATAGCACTAACTGAGGTGCTCTTCTAAATGTGAGTTTGTTTTTTTATCTCAAGATCTACAAAATTGGACCAAACAATATTGGGCCATGTGGCGCTTCTGTTTTTTTCTTTTTATAATAAATTGATGATTATTAGCAGCTGTTTGGTATAATTGTTTAAATATGCACCTGACTAGATGCCTACAAAATCCAAGTGTACCTAGAACAATTGATGTTGTTTTGAAAGCAAAAGGATGGTCACACTAAATATTGATTTAATTTTAGATTTTTCTTTTGTTCGCTCAGTGTTGTCAATTGATAAAAAAAATAAACTACAGATATTAACATTTCTATTTTTGAAAGCATACTTACTTTACAAACAATGTTCACACCTGCCTAAAATGTTTGCACACTACTGTGTATATAGAGAGAGGAGAAGAGAGAGGAGAAGAGAGAGGAGAAGGGAGGGGAGAAGAGAAGAGAAAGGAGAAGAGAAGAGAAAGGAGAAGAGAAGAGAAAGGAGAAGAGAAGAGAGAGGAGAAGAAAGAGGAGAAGAAAGAGGAGAAGAAAGAGGAGAAGAAAGAGGAGAAGAAAGAGGAGAAGAAAGAGGAGAAGAAAGAGGAGAAGAAAGAGGAGAAGAAAGAGGAGAAGAGAGAGGAGAAGAGAAGAGAAAGGAGAAGAGAAGAGAAAGGAGAAGAGAAGAGAAAGGAGAAGAGAAGAGAGAAGAGAAGAGAGAGGAGAAGAGAGAGGAGAAGAGAGAGGAGAAGAGAGAGGAGAAGGGAGAGGAGAAGAGAGAGGAGAAGGGAGAGGAGAAGGGAGAGGAGAAGAAAGAGGAGACGAGAGAGGAGAAGAGAGAGGAGAAGAGAGAGGAGAAGAGAGAGGAGAAGAGAGAGGAGAAGAGAGAGGAGAAGAGAGAGCAGAAGAGAGAGCAGAAGAGAGAGCAGAAGAGAGAGGAGAAGGGAGAGGAGAAGGGAGAGGAGAAGAGAGAGGAGAAGAGAGAGGAGAAGAGAGAGGAGAAGAGAGAGGAGAAGAGAGAGGAGAAGAGAGAGGAGAAGAGAGAGGAGAAGAGAGAGGAGAAGAGAGAGGAGAAGAAAGTATAGATACTGTATATAGGGACAATATAATACACACACAGTATAGATACTGTATATAGGGACAATATAATACACACACAGTATAGATACTGTATATAGGGACAATATAATACACACTGTATAGATACTGTATATAGGGACAATATAATACACACTGTATAGATACTGTATATAGGGACAATATGATACACACTGTATAGATACTGTATATAGGGACAATATGAGACACACAGTATAGATACTGTATATAGGGACAATATGATACACACTGTATAGATACTGAATATAAGGACAATATGACACACACTGTATAGATACTGTATATAAGGACAATATGACACACACAGTATAGATACTGTATATAGGGACAATATAATACACACACAGTATAGATACTGTATATAGGGACAATATAATACACACTGTATAGATACTGTATATAGGGACAATATGATACACACTGTATAGATACTGTATATAGGGACAATATGATACACACAGTATAGATACTGTATATAAGGACAATATGATACACACTGTATAGATACTGTATATAAGGACAATATGATACACACTGTATAGATACTGTATATAGGGACAATATGATACACACTGTATAGATACTGTATATAGGGACAATATAATACACACTGTATAGATACTGAATATAAGGACAATATAATACACACACAGTATAGATACTGTATATAGGGACAATATGATACACACTGTATAGATACTGTATATAAGGACACTATGATACACACTGTATAGATACTGTATATAGGGACAATATGATACACACTGTATAGATACTGTATATAGGGACAATATAATACACACTGTATAGATACTGAATATAAGGACAATATAATACACACTGTATAGATACTGTATATAAGGACACTATGATACACACTGTATAGATACTGTATATAGGGACAATATGATACACACAGTATAGATACTGTATATAAGGACAATATGATACACACTGTATAGATACTGTATATAGGGACAATATGATACACACAGTATAGATACTGTATATAGGGACACTATGATACACACTGTATAGATACTGTATATAAGGACAATATAATACACACACAGTATAGATACTGTATATAGGGACAATATGATACACACAGTATAGATACTGTATATAGGGACAATATAATACACACTGTATAGATACTGTATATAAGGACAATATAATACACACACAGTATAGATACTGTATATAGGGACAATATAATACACACTGTATAGATACTGTATATAAGGACAATATAATACACACACAGTATAGATACTGTATATAGGGACAATATAATACACACACAGTATAGATACTGTATATAGGGACAATATAATACACACACAGTATAGATACTGAATATAAGGACAATATAATACACACACAGTATAGATACTGTATATAGGGACAATATGATACACACAGTATAGATACTGTATATAGGGACACTATGATACACACTGTATAGATACTGTATATAAGGACAATATAATACACACACAGTATAGATACTGTATATAGGGACAATATGATACACACAGTATAGATACTGTATATAGGGACAATATGATACACACAGTATAGATACTGTATATAAGGACAATATGACACACACAGTATAGATACTGTATATAGGGACAATATGATACACACAGTATAGATACTGTATATAAGGACAATATGATACACACAGTATAGATACTGTATATAGGGACAATATGATACACACAGTATAGATACTGTATATAAGGACAATATGATACACACAGTATAGATACTGTATATAGGGACAATATAATACACACACAGTATAGATACTGTATATAGGGACAATATGACACACACAGTATAGATACTGTATATAGGGACAATATGATACACACAGTATAGATACTGTATATAAGGACAATATGACACACACTGTATAGATACTGTATATAAGGACAATATGACACACACAGTATAGATACTGTATATAAGGACAATATGATACACACAGTATAGATACTGTATATAGGGACACTATGATACACACTGTATAGATACTGTATATAAGGACAATATAATACACACACAGTATAGATACTGTATATAGGGACAATATGATACACACTGTATAGATACTGTATATAAGGACAATATAATACACACACAGTATAGATACTGTATATAGGGACAATATGATACACACTGTATAGATACTGTA